>NC_037671.1:32162511-32221836 GCF_003255815.1 Theropithecus gelada
CCCAGTAATGGGATGGCTGGGTCATATGGTACATCTAGTTCTAGATCCTTGAGGAATCGCCATACTGTTTTCCATAATGGTTGAACTAGTTTACAATCCCTGAGGGCTGGGAGCAGGCAGGAGTCCCGCACCCCCAGGCACAGCTGCAGCTGTCCAAATCCGGACGGTAGACCTGGGCCTCTGTGTGCTCTTGAGAGCCCGGAAGGCCCCCTTCGCCATTGCAGGCTCGGAAGTGCCTGCTCCTACGGCCTGGTCTCTCTCCACTCTCTGCACCTGATCCAACCTAGGAGTAGGTGGAGCTGAGCCCAGGCACTGTCATAACCCTGCCACGTATAGGCATGATCGAGCCCTGCCACCTCAGCCCCCTCTGGATGTTGGGCCAGACAAGAGTGGATGAGGGGGAAGCGTTGACCTGCAGGTGCCCATTGGCACAAGCAGCCTGTGCACCATGGAAGGCGTCAGGAGGCAGACGGGCTCCTCGGTGGAAGGGAGCGGGCTCCTGTAAGGCCCCATGCTCAGGCCAGGAAGAGTCTGAAGGCTGGGGGTCAGGCTGCCACACCGGTGGACTGGAGTGGGGTCTTGTGGTGCCTTTTTCTGCCCACCCATGGCCACAGATGGACCAATCCACATGCACTTCCTCCCCTCTGAGGTCAATGAAAGTCCCAGGATCAGCAATAGCATGGTAGAGGACAACTGAGAGATGACGGGATGACCAGCTGCAGAGAGTAGCTATCCTTTCTGCTGAGAGTTGGGAAGTCAACGGGGACCTGCCTGCAGAGAGGAGTTACTTCTGCAAACACACCCAGAATGATGTTCGACCAAATACAGGCCTACCTCATTTTATTATGCTTCACTTTATTGCACCTGAAGGTTTGTGGCAACCTTGCAATGAGCAAATCTATCAATACCATTTTTCCAATGCCATGTGCCCCCTTCATATCTCTATGTGACATTTTGGTAATTCTCGCAATATTTCAAACTTTTTCATTATTATTGTATCAGTTATGATGATGTGTGATCAGTGATCTTTGATGTTACTATTGTAATTGTTTTAGGGAACCACAAACTGCCCATATAAGTCAGTGACCTTAATTGATAAATGATGTACGTTTTGATTGCTCCACCCACTCATCTCTCCCTCTCTTCAGGCCTTTCTATTTTGTAAGACACAACAATATTGAAATGAGACCAATTGATAATCCTACAATGGCCTTTAAGTATTCAAGTGAAAGGAAGAGTCACATGTCTCTTATTTAAATCAAAAGCTAGGAATGATTAAGCTTAGTGAGGAAGGCCTGTCAAAACCAAGACAGGCCAGAAGCTAGGGCTTTTGCACCAGTTAGCCAAGTTGTGAATGCAAAGAAAAGTTATAGAAAAAAATGTAAATGCACTACTCCGGTAACCACATAAATAAGATAGCAAAACAGTCTTATTGCTGATATGGAGAAAATTTTTTGTGGTCTGGATAGAAGATTTTGAAAAGCTAGGGAAAAAAAGAAAAATAAATCCATGTCAGTAGAAGCCAGGAAATAATAAAGAAAATATTTAATAATAGAAATTAATAAAATAATAGATAAATTAATTTTTGTATTTTTTGTGGAGACAGGGTCTCACCATGTTGCCCAGGCTGGTCTTGAACTCATGAGCTCTAGTGATCTACCTGCCTTGGCCTCTCAAAGTGTTGGGATTGCAGGCATGAGCCACCTCGCCCTGCTTGAGGTAAACTTCCAGTGGAAAACCCCTTTTATATAAGCCACATAAGCAGCTTCAGACTGTCCAATGTTATTGTTAGTAACATAAATTAATATGGGCTTTCTTTTATCCTGGAGGAGTTGTGGAAACACATCTTCATGGCTTGAATTAGGAGTCAGAATATTAAAGGTGTAGACACAGGAGTTGGAAATTGAAAGTGTAGATGGAAAAAAAAAAGAAAGAATTTTATGACAATATCGAAATTAGATTTTTTCACTGAATTCAAAAAGGTCTACACAGAACTTTTGTAAGGGATTCAAACCCTTGCTTTAAAAATAAATAAATAAATAAATATTTCTTTATACCAGTGTGTTTACTGTTTCATCAGGAGCAGGTTTTGAAAATTATTGTTTATGTTGAGAAAACAACTATCTGAATATAACTAATAACCATTATTACTAGATTGAGTCTAGGAACATAGATACATTTAAATTTATTTTTAAAAGACAAACATTTTTAATATTGAAAATATAGGTCACCCTGAGCTTTCTAGTAATTGGAATGAATGACAATCGCTTTTGTTTGCTAACACATCCATTTGTCTACAATTTTCTTAACGTATTTAATTCTAAAACGACTCATTCAGTTTCGGTCTACTGAAGAGAGTAAAGTGAAAATATTACTCATCAATTGATATACTACTTAGGGTTTTTTTTTTTAACTGTTTACTTTGATTGTCATTGGATGCTCTTAGCATGTATTAATTAGTTTTAACCAATCTTTAAAAAAAATAAAAAGCAAAGAAAAACACACATCTCTCAAACTTTAATGTGACTTTATATATGGAAAGTATTTTATTAAAGTTTATCCTATTTGAACATCACACAATTTTCTCTAAATTATCCATTATTGTTGTATGTTGAAATTTTTGTACTATTTGTCTACTAACCACCATGTATAATATTGAATCCACCTACTATCTGTATCCAAAGCTTTTACGAAAATATTGATCAGATCACAATCAAAGTCTATGTTAAAATAGAAAATTCTTTCCTCAAAATGAAAAGAACCTCAGAGTATTTTTTTGATCATTCATTAATTGTCTTTCTTATTGTTCATAAACAACCTTATGAGAACGTGTGATCCTTATTGAGACACTGTATTGTCGTATTGTGGTGCTTGATGTGGTACTATATTTGCCACTGGAGATCAAAATAAAGTTTATTGGTCTGCAACATTTACAATTCAGTTTCTTATATTTATATTATATATATAATTAATATGTATATAATATACATAATATAAATTATATATATACACACATATATATACAGAGAAACTTAGAGCTATTTTTAAATGTTTGCCAAGTAAAATATATAATATATTAAATTTTTCATACTAAAAGTTTTTTAAAAATTTCTTTCAATGCTAAGAAGGTAGATTTTATGTTGTGTCCTCATCACGATTTAAAAATGCCTTTTCCATAATCACACATATTTAAGAATGGAATTCATTCACTTTTGAGTAAAAATTATTCATATTCATCTAGGGGATTGTTAAAATGAGGACTGGATTATAAGTTTCAAGTTATTTTAGAAAAGACACCATGTTTGAAGAAAGTTTAGCTCTCTAAGTATTGGTTTTATTCTGAGATTATTTGATTCTACTATTATGTATGGGTTTATGTAAATAAACAATTACTAAGTATTCCTTTTTTTTTTTTTTTTTTACATAAGGCCAGTGCAATCATGCATGATTTTATTGGTGACCAGTCAAACTGAAATTGTTAATTAATGAAAAAATAGTTTTTACTAGAAAAACCTGTGAACTTACATTACAGAAAACGTTATGTATAATATTCATTTTTTAACCTGAAATGCATCGACTACAAGAGTTAGCTAAACCAAGATAGTAATTAACTACTTTCCACTGAGGCAATTCCTTGAGGGAGAGGTCCATGAAATCCCCTGCTTTGAACTCATAGTATTTATCTGAAACACCAACTTCCCTGCACAGGATGTTTGTCCCTAGTGCCTGGACAGCACTGGCTTTATTTCAAATACCACTTAGTTAATAGGAAATTTAAATGTCCCTGGGCAGTTACATCCTGTTTGGTCCTATATAAAAGCATTTCAGTCCTTTCCCTACATGGAAATTTCACGGACTGAAATAACAGCTTGATTCTAGAACAAAGATGCTCAGTCTCAGGATCAACTGAGATTTGTTTCTACTAAGAAATCCACTCTGGTGAGTAAAACTTCTCCGAATTTTATGAAATTTATCCAGAATTTATGTAGCATCTGCTTAGTGCCAGTGACTATGCGAGTCATCAAAATTATAACTGTAAATAAGGTATACAATTTCTCATTCCTTAACTAAGAACAGTTAAATAAGCTGGAAAATCTATGCAAATAAGTGTAATAAAGTTAGTATAAATTATAAGGAATCTGAAATGAATGCAATCTGGGCTCCAAACAGTGTTCAATTCTTCTTGGGTCGACAGTTAAACTCAGGTGAATTTTAGATGGAAAGAGACAATGTAGCTGTGTTAAAAGATAGTTAAGTATTTGCCAAACAAATGAGGGGAGATTTTATTTTATTTTTTTATTTTTTATTTTTTTTGAGACGAGTCTCACTCTGTTGCCCAGGCTGGAGTGCAATGGCACAATCTTGGCTCACTGCAACCTCTGCCTCCCGAGTTCAAACAATTCTCCTGCCTCAGCCTCCCGAGTAGCTGGGATTACAGGCGCCCACCACTGTGCCTGGCTAATTTTCGTAGTTTTAGTAGAGACAGGGTTTCACCATGTTGGCTAGGCTAGTTTTGAACTCCTGACCTCAGGTGATCTGCCCACCTCAGCCTCCCAAAGTGCTGGGATTATAGACGTGAGCAACAGTGCCCAGCCACGAGGGGAGATTCTAGTGGGAGGACTTTCAGACAGGAGGAATAGTATGATTTAAGAAAACAAACACAGCATGGTGATACAACCTGATTGATTTATTAAGAGTGATTAAGTCAGTCAGCATTATTAAACATGGAGATTGGCATGGGGTTGGAGAAGTCACAGTGATAGATAATACCGGAATGGCAGTCAGGAAGCATTGTAAAGATACTGTTTGCCATCCTAGGCTTTTTGGGCATCCTTGCATAATCAATTAAGTCAATAAAGAGTTAAAAGCTAAATTAATGTTACAAGATGTGATTGGCATCACCATTTATCCTGACAACAGCACTGAAGTTGGATTAGAATTACATAAAGCTGAAGAATGAAATATTGCCAGAGATAATGAAGGTTTGAACTAATTTGTACGTGTGACAGCAAGAGGTAATAACTACAACAGGTAGTAAGCAAATAAAATTTTGGTGTTTGATTGAATATACAGATTAAAGCAAAGTTGTGCCATTCTTTGAAATAGGTAACAGTGACAGGGAGACGGCTGGAAGAAGAGGTGAGTCCTTATGGCAAAGACCCATTCAGGGGCAGTGATGTGCCAACCATGAAGTAGGATATGAGGACCTGCAACCCAGAAGACCTATGGTAGTGCCCGAAACAGCCGACTATTATTTTCTATTCTGTAAGAAAATAGTTAATCTGTCTTCTTTAAAAGGCACAATAGTATATTTGAGTAAACAGAAGTACAGAAAGAAAGTGTCAGGACAAATTTTTGGAAACCGTCAAATTTCTATAAATGTTAAAAGAAGACTCAGGTGAAGAGACTAAGAAAAAATATTTAGAGCAGTGAAATTGATCTGTATGACATTCAGATGGTGAATTCATGTCATTATGAATTGCCTAAACCCACAGAATGTACGGCACCAAGAATGAACCCTAAATGTAAGCTATGGATTTTGGCTGGTAGTATGTCAATGTAAATTAATCAGTTATAACAAATGTACTACTGCAATGGGAGATGCTGGTAATGGGGGAAGCTGTGACTATGTGGGGGTAGGGGCATATGAAAAATCTCTGTATCTTCCTTTCAATTTATTTTGTAAACTTAAAATTGCTCTAAAAATAAAGTACATTTTTTAAAAAATTTAAAAACAAGAAAAAATATTCAGAGAAGAAATAGAAAACCAGAACTAAGTGGCATAGAGCCAATGGAAAAGAGCTGTTTTAGAACAAAGAACTGTATGATAGTGTCGTATATTTGAGAAAGTTTAAAATAAAAACAAAGTAGAAAGAGTGCATTGAATTTTCCATTGTGACAGTTATTTGTGGATTTGCTGGAGCTGTTTGTGAGCACTCATGAGGCAAGCATGATAAACATGGTTCAAAATTGAACCAAATGTGCCAGGGCACAGAATGATACCTTATTCTGCTCATAAAGCATGGCTGTAAAGAGAAGGGACATTACAAGTAAGTCCTAAGTATGGAGTGAAGGCTTTTCTTTTTCTTTAAAGTGGATAAGTCTTAAGATTGTCTATATTCATCTGCCTATCTCTCTATCTATCTCTCTATCTCTCTATCTATCTATCTATCTATCTATCTATCTATCTATCTACATCTATCTATCTATCTCTCATCTATCTATCTCTAATTTATCATTTATCAACAGAGAATAGTGAAACAATCTGACTGGTTCATTAAAAGTAATCTCAGTAAATCAACATTATTAGAATTTTTAGACATGGAGTTTGTGTGAATTTTATACACACACATACACAGACACACACACATAAAATGTGTGCTCTTGAGAGAGAGAGAGAGAGAAAGAGAGAGAGAGAGAGTCAGAGAGAGAGCAAGCGCATACTGTGGCAAAGACGCCCTTTACAAGGCTGTGTATAGGGTTGGTCACTGACTTGGAAAGGAAAAAAGAGCTCTTTCTCTGCTTTTGAAACCCTGGAATGGGTGGAATTAAATCATATTAGAGATAATTTCATTTGTATACAGGTAGGAAACTGAGATATTTAACATATAATTGCCTATGTTTTCTCACTGAAGTTGTTGGCAATGTGACCTCCCAGGAAATAGAGGAAAATAGAGAAGAAGAGACTTAGGATGCGGACTCTCTAGAGCAGCTACTGGAATGAATTAGAGTTTACCTACATAACATGCCTGCATATGTACCACTGAACCTAAAAGAGAACTACTTTCAAAAAAACCTGAGTGTTTCAACAACATATGAGAGTTAAAAAACAGACAGTTTATAGATGTTTTGTAAGATAAAATTTGCATATAAGTGGTTAGTGAAGAGAGAAAATAAATGCTTGGGGGAAACAAATAACATTCAAAGAATCATTATACTCTCCACCAAAAAATGTTTAGTTTTATTATAAAATAAAGTATTCAATGCAGGTATGACTTGGAAGGATTGAACACAGGTTTTATATGTTCTCACAGTACATCCTTAATCCTAAGTGTATCTCCACATGTATGTGATTCCCTTCCTTCTTATTTGATAAGTGATGAATTAATCAATACAATTTGCAACTAATGAAATTAAAATGATGAAATTTTCCATGTATTCATCAGATATAAAAATTATTCTCTATGTCTTCAAAGAAAATAAAAATAAAAATAGGTTGGTGGGAGTTGTTGAGAGGAGAATACGGTGTGTGCATTCAAGTTTTTTCTAATGATTTTTCTCCTCCTTCCCTCTATGGAGAAACCTTAATGGGGAGGCTAAATGATAGAGGTTTTTCTTAAATTACACTAACAATGTGTATTAGAAGTGGTAAATAACACAATGCTCTTGATTTTCAAGCCAGAGACAATAAGTTTTAAAATATAAGTGAATTGTTTTAATCTATTTATTTTAAATTCCAAAACTACCATCTGATATTTGGAGCAAGTTAAGCCAGGCACTAAGATTGGCAGCAACGGGAATTAAGCCATATCTAATGGAGGACCAGGAAAACTGTAGGAGTAAGAAAGCTAGAGAAACTTTGAAGAAAGTAACCCCTGTTTTTCTCTGATTCTTACTGCCGTGAAGCAGGGGATGTGACCATCGGTGATGGATTAAGGGCCCTTCTATCTCTGAGACTGTGCCTTGTGGAAAAAAAAAATATACTTCCTAAAAACTAGTTTCAATCAGTTCTCAAAATAAATTACAGCAAAATCAGAAAGATCTTGGTTTAAGTGATTTTTAACCGTTTCCTACAGCTTAGAGATTAATAAATGAAACATACTACAATATCAGATACAGTAACTTCAAAATCCGATGCAGTAACTCATGTAACTTGGCCATTAAGTTTTTATCTATATAGAAGTGAAATCAATTATGTAGATATCCAGTTAAATAACTATTTACTTAGTACTTATATGTTAGATACCATTGGTCAAGGGTGAAGAAATGGATTGAAATGATGAAGGAATAGTCTTTGTGCAAAAGAAACTCAGTGAAAATGATACTGATTGACCTTTCAACAAATGCACAGATTTAAAAAGAAAAAAAAGAGGCAAAAATTAGTTGGCAGAGTGATTCTGATACACAAAATGATTCTATGATGATAATAATTCTACAATAATAGCACATTTAAAATGAAATAGGAAAAGTTACATCATTTAATCCTCCTAACAATTGTTACATCTGCTATAGATGTTTCTTTTGTATGGTTGGTTATTTTAAGAAATGGGCTCCCACTATCTAATATATTTCAAGTCCTAGAGAGAAAAAAATACTGTTTTTTTTTTTTTTTCATTTGGGAAGACACAAGGAGACATAGCACTAGAAAGATACATACTCCACTACCTAGCATTCTCCCTATCACAGAGATTTTAGAAAATCTCTTTATTTCTTCAAATGGATTTGATTGAAAATGTCCAACCCCAAGTTGTCATAAGAATTCTGAGAATTAAACGTTCTTTGACAGTGAACCTTTGTCACTTAGTTGCAAGATCTCCAAAGCTCAGGATTCAATGCCTGATATCAGTGGCATCTGCAGTTTACAATTTTGAGACATTTCATTTTTCAAAATTTCTATGGAAAGTTTATTACAATCAAATATAATCCTTTTTAGATGTTAAGAGCTTTTCAGAGGAAAAAATATGAGTGTTCTTTGAGCGAACCTCTCTTCTAGATTAGCTTCTGAGCTGTTTCTAGATCTGCCTCTGAGTTGAGGTGGTATCAGTAACTTCATGTTAGCTGGTTAGCAAATGAAGCTATATAGTGCATAACTATAATACTAAGGCATCATATAGAAGATGTAATGAGATTGGTATGCTAATATCATTTTCATTGACTTTGTTGAAGGTAAAGATTTTATCATTTCCATCAATTTCTCCCTCTTTTGACAACGCAAATTCTGCTCCAGAAAACGTTTATGACTTGTTGATCACATTTAGGGATTCTATTTCTGAATAATTGCTAAATTTTTTTAATTGAATATTAACTAATCACAGTGGAGATAAATTCGTCTCATTTCAGTACCTCTATGCTGAGGAACTGAGTTACTTGACATACAAATATATTAGATGTCATGCATTTTCTTCCTAATGTTCTTTGGCTTCCTAAACAGAGTCACACTTGGTATCTTGAGAGAGACTATGGTCAATTTGACTGCAATGAATGGATTCCTCCTCATGGGGTTTTCTGATGAGCGTAAGCTTCAGATTTTACATGCATTGCTGTTTCTGGTGACATACCTACTGGCCTTGACAGGCAACCTCCTCATTATCACCGTCATTACCTTGGACCATCGTCTCCATTCCCCCATGTATTACTTTTTAAAGCACCTCTCTCTTCTGGACCTCTGCTTCATCTCTGTCACAGTCCCCCAGTCCATTGCAAATTCACTCACGGGCAACGGTTACATTTCTCTTGTTCAGTGCATTCTTCAGGTTTTCTTCTTCATAGCTCTGGCCTCATCAGAAGTGGCCATTCTCACAGTGATGTCTTATGACCGGTACGCAGCGATCTGTCAACCACTTCACTATGAGACCACTATGGATCCCAGTGCCTGTAGGCATGCAGTGATAGCTGTGTGGATTGCTGGGGGCCTCTCTGGGCTCATGCATGCTGCCATTAACTTCTCCATACCTCTCTGTGGGAAGAGAGTCATTCACCAATTCTTCTGTGATGTTCCTCAGATGCTGAAACTAGCCTGTTCTTATGAATCCATTAACGAGATTGCACTGGCTGCATTCACGACGTCTGCAGCATTTATCTGTTTGATATCCATTGTGCTCTCCTACATTCGCATCTTCTCTACAGTGCTGAGAATCCCATCAGCTGAGGGCCGGACCAAGGTCTTCTCCACCTGCCTACCACACCTATTTGTAGTCACCTTCTTTCTTTCAGCTGCAGGCTTTGAGTTTCTCAGACTGCCTTCTGATTCCTCATCGACTATGGACCTTGTATTCTCCATATTCTATACTGTGATACCTCCAACACTCAATCCAGTCATCTATAGCTTACGGAATGACGCCATGAAGGCAGCACTGAGGAAGATGTTGTCAAAGGAAGAGCTTCCTCAGAGAAAGATGTGTTTAAAAGCCATGTTTAAACTCTAAAGAACCATAGAAATGAAAGGCATTGTTGTTATGTTTCAGATTGGAAGGGGGTGAATCTAATTTCTTCCCAGAATGCTCTTCCAAGCTGTCTATTGCATATATTCCTCTCAAATATAATTCTTCAAAATTTAAGATGTTGTGCTTCTAATAATATTGGCTTTCCTTGCTCCCTCCAATTCAAGTGCTATTTTAAGTCATCTTTGGGAAATTTTTCTGAAATGAAGGAGAAAGACAATTAGTTTGGAGTCTGGCCTGTATAATTTAAAAGCCATTATTAACAAATAGGTTGGAGATAGTTGAAGCTAACTGGGATAATATGATAGTGCATATATGGTCTTTCCAGCGGGCCTCCTAGTTTCCTATTCATATTAAGTATTCTTATTAAGTTCTTTTGCTATTATTACAGTGGTGATTTCAACAATTTATTCAGCCCCTAGCAAGTATCAAGTGTTTATACATATTTTTTTCTTTTGACTCAAGAAAACAACTCTTCTAGCTATGCCATATTGTCCCCATTTTGCCAATAGGAGCAATAAATTTAGGAAGGATTAATTAATTTTTTCTGAGATTTCTCAAACAAATAGTAGTTAAGCTGTGATTCAAATTAATATTTGTCTGACTCAAACAATAAGGTCATTTATGTTCCTTACTCATGGCAAATGCATTATTACCCAAATGTGAGTGTGTATGTTTATGTGTGTGTGTGAGGTGTACAATCTATAAATATAAGCATATACAACTATAATCTATTAATAAAATTGTCATCACCCTTGTGTATCCCTATTACTGGAGATCTTTATATTAATTCCTTTACTTTTCTGATCTGTACAAGAGTTTGACAAATTGGTTTTACAGAGTTAGCCTGGGGATACTCCCTATTTCCATGAAACAGAATATAGATAAACTGCAAATGCAAAGATCCAGCTTATGAATGTGTGATATAAGGAGGCATAAATCTTGTGAATCTGAATATCTGATTCAATTTTGTGTAATGCTGCAGATTTCTTCAAGAAAGACTCATAATTTCCAAGAATACAAAACTGGACTAGTCCCCTCAGTTTTGAAGTAAATCAAAGTACATGTTTTAATGACAAAGGGAATGAGCAATTGCTCAGTAATGGGGAATGTTTTTATAGGACTTTTTTGAATTAATGGTTATGATATTTACACATGCATACACCTTAGTGAGTTTTTTTTTCTTTAATCTTCTACATGAGATTTTGTTTTCCTTTTTTTAATATACTTTAAGTTCTGGGGTACATGTGCAAAACTTGCAGGTTTGTTACACAGGCATATATGTGCCATGGTGGTTTGCTGCACCCATCAACCTGCCATCTACATTAGGTATTTATCCTAATGCTATCCCTCCCCTACCACCTTACCCCCCAGCAGGCCCTGGTGTGTGATGTTCCTCTACCTGTGTCCATGAGTTCTCATTGTTCAACTCCCACTTATGAGTGAGAACATGCACTGTTTGGTTTTCTGTTCTTGTGTTAGTTTGCTGAGAATGATAGTTTCCAGCTTCATCCATGTGCCTGCAAAGGGCATGAACTCATCCTTTTATGACTGCATAGTATTCCATGGGTGTATATGTGCCACATTTTCTTTATCCAGTCTATCATTGATGGGCATTTGGGTTGGTTTCAAGTCTTTGCTATTGTGAACAGAACCACAATAAACATACATGTGCATGTGTCTTTATAGTAGAATGATTTATAATCCTTTGGGTATATACCCTGTAATGGGATTGCTGGGTCAAATGGTATTTCTGGTTCTAGATCCTTGAGGAATCGCCACTCTGTCTTCCACAATGGTTGAATTAATTTACACTCCTGCCAACAGTGTAAAAGTGTTTTTATTTCTCCACATCATGTCTAACATCTGTTGTTTCCTGCCTTTTTAATGACAGCCATTCTAACTGGCATGAGATGGTATCTCATTATGGTTTTGATTTGCATTTCTCTGATGACCAATGATGATGAGCTTTTTTTCATATGTTTGTTGGCCGCATAAATGTCTTCTTTTAGAAAGTGTCTGTCGGGCCAGGGCCGTGGCTCATGCCTGTAATCCCAGCACTTTGGAGGGGTGCGGCGGGCAGATCACGAGGTGAGGAGATTGAGACCATCCTGGCTAACATGGTGAAACTCCATCTCAACTAAAAATACAAAAAATTAGCTGGGCATGGTGCCATGCACCTGTAATCCCAGCTACTCAGGAGGCTGAGGAAGGAGAATCACTTGAACCCGGAGAATCCCAAAAGTGTCTATTCATATCCTTCACCCACATTTTGATGGGGTTGTTTTTTTTTTTCTTGTAAATTGGTTTAAGTTCTTTGTAGATTCTGGGTATTAGCCCTTTGTCAGATGGATAGATTACAAAAATTTTCTCCCATTCTGTAGGCTGCCTATTCACTCGATCATAGTTTCTTTTGCTGTGCAGAAGCTCTTTAGTTTCATTAGATCCTATTTGTCAATTTTGGCTTTTGTTGCCATTGCTTTTGATGCTTTAGTCATGAAGTCTCTGCCCATGCCTATGTCCTGAATGGTATTGCCTAGGTTTTCTTGTAGGGTTTTTATGGTTTTAGGTCTTACGTTTAAGTCTTTAATCCATCTTGAGTTAATTTTTGTATAAGGTGTAAGGAAGGAGTCCAGTTTCAGTTTTCTGCATATGGCTAGCCAGTTTTCTCAACAGCATTTATTAAATAGGGAATTCTTTCCCCATTGCTTGTTTTTATCAAGTTTATCAAAGATCAGATAGTTGTAGATGTGTGGCATTATTTCTGAAGCCTCTGTTCTGTTATATTGGTCTATATATCTGTTTTGGTATCAGTACCATGCTGTTTTGGTTACTGTAGCATTGTAGTATAGTTTGAAGTCAGATAGCATGATGCCTCCAGCTTTGTTCTTTTTGCTTAAGATTGTCTTGGCTATGTGGGCTCTTTCTTGGTTCCATATGAAATTTAAAGTAGTTTTTTCCTATTCTGTGAAGAAAGTCAATGGTAGCTTGATGGGGATAGCATTGAATCTATAAATTACTTTGGGCAGTATGGCCGTTTTCACAATATTGATTCTTCCTGCCCATGAGGATGGAATGTTTTTCCATTTGTTTGTGTCCTCTGTCCTTGAGCAGTGGTTTGTAGTTCTCCTTGAAGAAGTCCTTCACATGCCCTGTAAGTTGTATTCCTGGGTATTTTATTCTCTTTGCAGCAATTGTGAATGGGAGTTCACACATGATTTGGCTCTCTTTATTATTATTATTATTATTATTATTATTATTATTGGTGTATAGGAATGCCTGTGGTTTTTGCATGTTGATTTTGTATCCTGAGACTTTGCTGAAATTGCTTATAAGCTTAAGGAGATTTGGGGCTGAGATGATGGAGTTTTCTAAATATAGAATCATGTCACCTGCAAACAGAGACAATTTGACTTCCTTCTTTATATTTGAATACCTTTTTTTTTTTTTGTCTTTCCTGATTGCCCTGTCCAGAACTTCCAACACTATGTTGAATAGGAGTGTTGAGAGACGGCATCCTTGTCTTGTGACAGTTTTCACAGGGAATGATTCCAGCTTTTGCCCATTCAGTATGATATTGGCTGTGGGTTTGTCATAGATAGCTCTTATTATTTTGAGATACATTCCATCAATCCCTAGTTTATTGAGAGTTTTCAGCATGAAGCGGTGTTGAATTTTATTGAAACCCTTTTCTGCATCTATTGAGATAATGATGTGGTTTTTGTCATTGGTTCTGTTTATGTGATGGATTACATTTATTGATTTGCATATGTTGAATCAACCTTGCATCCCAGGGATGAAGCTGACTTGATCATGGTAGATAAGCTTTTTGATGTGCTGCTGGATTTGGTTTGCCAGTATTTCATTGAGGATTTTCACATCAATGTTCATTAGGGATATTGGCCTGAAATTTTCCTTTTTTATTGTGTTTCTGCAAGGTTTTGGTATCAGGTTGATGCTGTCCTCATAAAATGAGTTATGGAGGATTTCCTCTTTTTCTATTGTTTGGAATAGTTTCAGAAGGAATGGTACCAGCTCCTTTTTGTACTTCTGGTAGAATTCGGCTGTGAATCCATCTGGTTCTGGGCTTTTCTTTGTTGGTAGGCTGTTAATTACTGCCTTAATTTCAGAACTTGTTATTGGTCTTTCAGGGATTAGATTTCTTCCTGGTTTAGTCTTGGGAGGGTTTATGTGTCCAGGCATTTATCCATTTTTTCTAGATTTTCTAGTTTATTTGCATAGAGATGTTTATAGTATTCCTTGATGGTAGTTTATATTTCTGTGGGATCAGCAGTGATATTCCATTTATCATTTTTTATAGTGTCTATTTGATTTTTCTCTCTTTTCTTCTTTATTAGTCTGGCTAGTGGTCTACTTTGTTAAATTTTTTCAAAAAAACTGAGCTGCTGAATTCATTGGTTTTTTGATTTTTTTTTTTTGTTTATCTCCTTCATTTCTGCTCTGATCTTAGTTATTTCTTGTCTTCTGCTAGCTTTTGAATTTGTTTTCTCTTGCTTCTATAGTTCTTTTAATTGTAATGTTAGGATGTTGAGTTTAGATCTTTCCTGCTTTCTCTTGTGGGCATTTAGTGCTATAAATTTCCCTTTAAACACTGCCTTAGCAGTACTACTGCAGCTAGCTCAGTCTCTGCCCAAACGGCCGCCCAGTTTTGTGCTTGAAACCCAGGGCCCCGGTAGCATAGGCACCCGAGGGAATGTCCTGTTCCTGGTTTGTGAAATCTGTGGGAAAAGCGTAGTATCTAGCAGGAGTGCACTGTTCCTCACAGCCCAGTCCCTCATGGCTTCCCTTGGCTAGGAAAGGGAGTTGGTCCGACCCGTTGGGCTTCCTGGGTGAGGCGATACCCCACCCTGCTTTGGCTAGCCCTCCGTGGACTGCACCCACTGTCTAACCAGTCCTAGTGAGATTAGCCGGGTACCTCAGTTGGAAATGCAGAAATCATCCACCTTCTGCATTGATCTCAGTGGGAGTTGCGGCCCGAAGCTGTTTCTATTCGGCCATCTTCCCAGCCACCCACACTGACTTCTAAAGTAGTTGCTCCATATTATATTCCCTAGATAGTCCAGGGAATATAATATTCTAAGCAGTGTATGAGAGTTCCAGTTGTTCCACATTTGCACCAACAGTTGATATTGTCAGGTGTTTTCAAAACTTTTAGCTTTTTAAACACATTCATGGTGATATATATCGATGAGTTTATTTTGTATTGCCCTGTTCAACAAGGTTGAACATCTTTTCATGGACTTATTAGTTATTTGCGTGTCTTCATTTGTGAAGTGTTTGCTCAAACACTTGGCCCATTTTTAAAACGAGTTGTTAATCTTTCTATTAAGAAGACATTTACATATGTGTGTATATATGCATATATACTGGATAAAGATCTTTTGTCAGATACATGTATTACAAATGTTTTTTCTAATCTGTGGTTGTCTTTTTTTTTTTTTTTTTCCCATCAGGTTCTTTTGGAGAGTAAAACTTTAAAAATTTTGATGTAGTTCAATCTGTCAACTTTTTGTTTCATAATTCATGTTTGGTGTCCTATCTTCCAAAAATACCTTCTTTAAAATTATAAAGATTTTTTTTCTTTTGAGACAGGGTCTCACTCTGTCACCCAGGCTGGAGTGCAGTGGTGCAATCTTGACTCACTGCAACCTCCACCTCCTGGTTCAAGCAATTCTCGTGCCTCAGGCTCTCAAGTAGGTGATATTACAGGTGTGTGCCACTATGCTGGCTCATTTTCTTTTCTTTCCTTTTCTTTTCTTTTCTTTTTTTTTTGTATTTTTAATACAGATGGGATTTCACCGTGTTGGTCAGGCTGGTTTTGAACTCCTCACCGCAAATGATCCACCCGCCTTGGCCTCCTAATTTGCTGGGATCAAAGGTGTGAGCCACCATGCCCGGCCTAAAGTTATAAAGATATTTTTCTAAGTGACCATTTAGAAAATGAATAGTTTTAGCTTCTATACTTAATTCAGTCCGTGATCCCCATTGAGTTAATTTTTGAGTGTAATATAAAGTGAGTATTAATGCTCATTCTTTTTCTATACAGATATATAGCTTTTAGTGTGATTTATTGAAAAGACATTATGTTCCCCCATTGATTTACCTCAGAACCTTGTCAATATATGGGCTTACTATTCTTTTTCATTGATCTATGTGTTTATTTTTAACTAATACCATACTGTATCAATTACAGCAACTTTATAACAATTCTTGAAGTCAGATAGTTTAAGGCCTCTAATCTTTTGATTTTCTAGGCTTTGATTTTCCAAGTCATTTGCATTTCCATATACACTTTAGAATTAGCTTGTTAACTCCTACTAAAAAGAAGCATGCTGGCATTTTTATTAGGATTGCATCAAATCTATAGATCATTTCTGAGAAAATAGAAATCTTAATATTGAGTCATTTAATTCATAAACATGATATAGCTTCCCATTTTTTAGGTCTTTAATTTCTTTCAGTCATGTTACATAGCTTTATGAGGCAGTCTTGCTCCTGTATTGAATTTATTACTAATTATTCACATTTTATGTTTTGAATACTAAAATTACACATCATGCTCCTCAAATTATTTTAAATGTTGTAGAAATAACATTAAAATAAGAATTTCCTCTTTAATAGTGATTCCTAGAGGTTTTCACTATTTTAATTTTGATATATATATATAGACAAAATTGTATATATTATTTGTTTTTTCCTTTTATTATGTGGTTGGATCTCAAGTGCAGAAGGTTGAATTCATTACATTTATCAGTTCATGGCACCCTATCCTCATTGATATGTGCACAATCTCTCTCATCTTACATTAATTAATTTATAACATTTCTTTCCTATCTATTTCTACTACCATTCCCCCTAAAGAAAACAATTATTATAAGTTTCATGTGTAACTTTTTATGGGCTCTTAATTTCTATTAGTATTGTTGTTTTAGGATACTTTATTCTATAAAATAGTATTACATTATAATCTTTTCAGTTTCTTACTTTTTTTCACTCAGCACACTACTTTTAAGAGCTATCATGTTACAATGTCTGTATCTAGCCCACTTTTTCTAAAAATTGCATGTTTTTTGATGGTGTACATCCTCAACCTTTGCAGATCTACTCTCCCACTGATGGACATCTCGGTTGCTTCTAATTCCCCATTACCATGAATTATGCCAAACAAGTGTTGTTATGGACCTGTGTAAGGATTTATTTAGGATATGTACCTGGAAGCAAAATTGCTCAGGTCCAGTATATGAGAGGCTTAATTTGAATTTTTATACCCAGAATGTGCTCCAGAATGCTTCCATGAGGCTACACTCCTACCAGTGGGGCAGACGTGTTCCTGTCATTTCCTCAGCTCTCCCAATTCTTGGCACTACCCTGCTTTCTAATACTTACTACTCAAATAGAATACAACGTTACCTCACTTTTAAACTTTGGAGAAATTTTAAACCTATAAAAAATTTGTAAAAATAATACAGAGGTTTCTCTTTTATCCCTCACCTTGTTTCCCCAATGTTACTATCTTGCAAAACTGTAACACTTCTCTCTTTATAAAATAGCCTAAATAGCTTGAGGTTTTTTGTTTGTTTTTGTTTTTGTTTTCACTTTTAGCTTTTTGGAAAACTTTTTGCTCATATCTCTAGATCTACTTTCTTATGCCTATGCTAGTGTATAATAAAACTATAATAATAACAGTGACACTTAATAAGTACTACTTATGCCAAGGATTATTCTAGGTTTCAAAGGCATTATTGTGTTCAACATTCACAATAAATCCTGTGAGGCAAATAATATTGATATTCCTATTTTAAAGATAAGGAGATTAAGGCACAGGTCACTAATCAACTTATCTACAGTCACTAGCAAATTACTAGCTAACCCTGGGACTCAAACTCAAGGCAGTTTGGCCCCAAAGTTTTCATTCTTTACCACTATGGTATTTTAAGGAAAAATTTGATATTATTTTATGAATATAGTTTTGCTTCTTTTTTTTTCAGTTGTAAAACACCTAACGCATCTGATATATCAAAATATCAGTCAACCATTATGCAGAAAAGGGTTAACTTTTCACATCTGTATTGCAGAACCCTGTATACTCCTAAGAAAGGCCTATATTCGGGACTGGCTCTTGGCAGGCTCCTGGGAGAGGAGCTCTAAGTTCTTGGAATATCCTGCCTAATAAAATGTTTGTGTTTTTTAAAATAATTTGTTTTTTTGGGTCACAGAATATAAATTTGATCAGATAGATTATGCTAACAGGGTGATTTATGGTGCCTATTTTTCTCTGGTGGGCTGGGTCTGAGTAGCTGAGGTCAGTCACACAGGTGCCATATGCGTACCTGACTGATCCCCCATAAAAACCCTCTACATCAAACTTGAGTGAACTTCCTGGTTGACATTATTCTGCATGTGTTATCATACCATTGATGGCACATTAAACACATCAATGTAACTCACTGGAAGAGAACACCTAGAAGCTTATTCCTGGCTTCTAGACTCCCTGCACCTCATGCACTTTTTCCCTTTGTTCATTTTTAATATAACTTTTCAATACTAACTTGGACACAAATATGCACATACACACATTATGCCATGTCTTATATCTTTCTTGAGTTGACATTCTATGAGATATATTATCACATCAACACATGAGTTAAAATTGTCCTCTGATCCATATCTTTCAAAGCTGTCCATGGTGTTGAATTATAGCAGCTTTCTATTTTGATTTATAAATGGACAGGAATATATTAGTAAAACACTACCAGAGTGGTGCAGTGAATATGCATGTATTCTTATGTGTTTACAGAGAGAGATAGGAAAAGAGAAGGAAAGGAATGGGATGGAAAGAAAAGAAAGAAAAGGAAAGAAATAAATAAATGAAAGAAAAGAAAATGAAAGACTAAGAAAGGAAAGGGAAGGAATTCCAGCCTTTCCATAAAGAAGCATGACATGACTTGAGACCAAAAGTCATAGCATTATAAACAGAATCCCTACTTTTGTAAATCTTTCTGTTTGATTTTTACCCTCAGAAGGAAGATTACAAAAAACAGTGCAACTGAAATTCATATTTCATAATAATGGTTGAAACAATAACCATTAATAGTTCGTAAGATTTTAGTCCAATAACTTTTAAAGACAATAACTTTTAACTTTTAATTCTTTATGAGCGTATTTTATTTCCCTTTATAGACAGCTCTAGGCTCCTTTTCCTACTTCCCTGTTTCTAAAAGATATCTACTATAAATTTCTGAAAAAATTATATTTTTCCCTTTGACTTCTAAAACTTTCCAATATGATGTGAAATTATTCTTCAAAGTAGTTTTAGCAATTTACACTCTTACCAACTTTGTATACGAGCTCTCAGAGATTTACATACTTACCCAACGAGGTACTACTCGAAGGATACTGACAGATAGAGCACACTCTACTTTTAATTTGCTTTTTCTATTTTATTAGACATTTTTGTTTATGTGTTTACTAGGCATTTGGATTTCTTTGCAGACTTTTGCTCATTTTCATTTTGGTCATTTTCTTTTTCTTATTTTTAAGGGAATTATGTGTCTCTTTAGAATACTAAACTGTGCCACTTAATAGAAGTGGCAGATATCTCTTTCCCTTCTGTAGCCTGAATTTTCATTTATTCTGTGGTTTCCTTTGATGTAAAGATGCTCTAATTTTATATTGTGGAATTATTAAAATAAGTCTTCTCCTTATGCTAAAGTCTTTTTTAGTTCTTCTGTTAAGGAATGTTTTCCATTCCCAAGGACATAAAGATAATGACTTTATAGGTACTTTAAAAAGTTTTAAAGTTTTAACTTTAATATTTCAATCTTTAATCCACCTGAAACTCATTTTTAGATATACTTATAGTGAGAAATATTTCAATGTATTTATTTTTCTTTTCTTAATGTGGAAAACCAATTGCCCCAATGCCATTTACTGACTTGCAATGTGTGTATACATTGTGTGTATGCAGATCTCTTCGGTGCCCTCTCTTTTTGTCCACTCATCTACCTGTCTGTTCCTGTGCTAACATTATACTGTCTTATTTCCTATGCATTGTAAATATTGCTATTAGAACAAATCTCTGAATTTTGTTCCTGTTTTTCTGCTTTTTTTTTTTGTTGTTGTTATCTTGCGCTCTTCCTCCTTTGCATAAATGTGAGAATCGGTGCAATAAATTTTTTATAAAGTAAAATATCTTTTAATTAAAATTTCATTGACTCTGTATGTCAGCAAAAAAATAAAGCTACTAAAGATAACTCCTCAACCATTATCAAGGTAAATATCCATGTTTACTTAGATCTTCTCTAATGTATTTCAGTAAAGTTGTATAATATTCTGTGTAAAGCCTTTCCATGTTCTATTAGATTTACATCTGAACATTATTACTTTGGTAGTCATCAAAATTATATCTTCCAAACTACATTTTACTCTTTGTTGCTGGTAGATAGAAATAAATTTGATACCTGGGCCAAGGGATTTGCTAAATTATCTCATTTTTCTAATGTTTTATCTGCAGATTTTTAGGGATTTTTTAAGTAGGGAAATATAGCTCCTATAATTAAGGAAAGTTTTTAAATTTCCATTCTAGTTCCTATAAATTTTCTTTATCTTAATGCACCAGCTACGACAATCAAAACAGCGTGGAATTAAAGTGATAACAAGTGGCAGTCACGTCTTGTTCTCACTGAGTACATGTTTTGACCTAGGTTTTAGGTGGACAACTGTTCCACTTATATAGTTTTACATAAGGAGACATCCCAAAACAGTGACTTCAAACAATAACTATTTAACTCACTTACTTTAGCAGAGCTTGGTAAAGACAGCTTGCCACTGTTCCAATAAAATTCGTATTAGGTTTTGCCGAGTCCAGCTAGAGATGTTGGCTGGTCCTCCATATGGCTCTCCATATGATCTTTCTACATGGCTAGGTTGGGCTCCTCAAAAAATGATGGCTAGGTTCCAAGGATAATCTGAAGAACAGGTGTTTCAAGAATATAAGCGACATGTGCAAGCCTCTACTTAGATTGTCACATTGGTCAAACTTATCACATGGCCAACTGTGGAGTATGTCATTGTGAAACAAATGTGAGTGCTGGGGGCATAGTTCGTTGAGCCCATTAAAGTGCTGATCTACCCCAGGAGCCTTTATTAAATTGACGAAGTCCCTTCTTATTTCAAGTCTGCTAAACTTTTCATCATAAATATACGCTGACTTGTATGCAATATTTCTTTTTCCTATATCTATTAGGACCATCATGCAGTTTTAATTCTTTATACATCATTTATTCAAGTGAATTTATTGGAACTCCAACTGAAAATCCAGAAGTGATGAATTAGACAAAGTTTTCATATTCATGAAGTACAATCTAGTAGAAAAACCACTAACAAATAAACATGTAAACATGAAACGGGTTAGATGGCAACACACATTACAGAGGTAAAGAAAGCAAGGCAAGTGACGTAGTGCAGGAAACAAATTATTTTATATTGTAAAGTTTTCACTAATAGCACCATATGTCAAAATAAAGCTTAAACACAGTTAGCTAATTGAGTATCTGAGGAAAAACATTCCAAGCAGAGAAACCAATGCAAAGTCCAGAGATGGGAGCATTCTTGGAATGTGTAGTTAACAGCAAGGAAGCCAGTATAGTTTTTTAAATTGTTCTTCACCATTACTAAATTACATTCACTATTTTTTCAAACCTATTGGCATAACGTTTCATAATTTATTCCTTTATCTTATTTCTGTGGTTACCTGAAGTTACGGTTCCTTTCAATCCCTATTATTATTAATTTGTGCATTATCAGCTATTATTCTTAAAAGATTTTGCCAGAAATTTGACATTTTAATATCTTTCCCTCTATTGTTCTTAATTTCAATAACTCTTGCTCTTATTGTAATACCGTATCACTTCTTCCACTTATTTTGAAATTTTTCCATTTGTATTTGTAATTTTTCACATTAGAGACTTAACTAGTTAATATTTAATTTTTTTCTTTTTTAATATAAGTGCTTATGGCTACAATTATTAAAATCAGTTTAGCATATTTGTCATAAATTTGGCAATGTTTATATGTGATGTGATTCTTGATACTTGATTCTATGCCACAGTTCTAATTAGTTATTATAGCTTTGTAAGTTTTGATATCCAGTGGTGTGAATTCTCCAACTTGATTTCTCTTCATGTCATTGTGGCTTTTGGTTGCCTGCATTTAGATATTAATAGAATCATTTCATGAATTTCCATAAAGCCAAAACCTGCTTGCATTTTAATGAGCCTCACAATGAATTTAAAGATAAATTTGGGAAGAATTGACTTCTTAGCAATATTGAAACTTCCAATTGATAAAAATGTAAGATTCCTTGATTTATTCGTCTATTTAAAATTTTTTTAGCAATCATTTGTAGTTTTCAATGTAGAGATTTTGCCAATATTTAATTAAATTTGTTCCTAAATATTGGGAGCCTTTCAATGCTACTAAAATTTTATGGCCTTTGTATCTTATTTAGTTTACTATTTAATTCCAATAGTTTAGGTATATTTCCTTTCCAAATTATTATGTACCCAAAACATCATCTGTTTTCAAATTTTATACCTTCTTTGTCATTTTCCTGACTCTATTGGGCTACTGAGCAGAAATACTGACAGTAGTCATTGTTGTCTTATTTCTTAACCTATAGTGGAAATTTAAAGTATTTCATCAAATATGACATGTACTGTAGCTTTTATGTAGAGTCTTTTCATCATATCAGACATTCCCTTTTCATCTGAGTATGCTTAGTAATTCAGTGATTTTATCTTTAGTAGATGTTACATTTTTTCAAATGTTTTGCTGGATCTATTGGAATGGTTAAAGTTATTTTTCATCTGTGTGTATGTCTGTGCATGTGTGTGTATAATGTCTTCACTTAATTTTGTTATCAAGTTGATACTGGCCTCATAAGACAAGTTGGAAGTGTTTCTTCTTTCCTATTTCCTGGACAATTTTGTGTAATAAAATTTTATTTATTTATTTATTTATTTTAAACATTTTATTTTGACACAATTTCAAGTTTACCTAGAGATTATCAGACTAGAACAAATCATAGTCATATATCCTTTACCCAGATTCACAAATTATTAACATTTTTGCCCTAGTTGCTTTATTATTTACTCTTTTAATAAACTTTTTTAACCTTTTGAACAATGTGTATTTCCTAAGAAGAGACATTCTCCTGCATAACTAGTAAAATGACCAATATAAAAAAATACCATTTATACAATAGTATTATGTCATCCAGAGTCAATATTCAAATTTAATCCATTATCCAAATAACATCCTATATTGATTTTATTTCCTAGTCTAAAATTCAACTCAGGAATAAACATTTCACTTAGCGGTCATGTCCCTTGAGGGTCTTTTAATCCGGATTAACTCCTCAGTCATTTCTCTTATAACATTGGCAGCTTGGAGTACATGTTATTTTGTAGAATGTCACTCAGCTTGGGTCTGTCTGATATTTCCTCTGATTAGATTCAGGTCACAAATGTCATGTAGGAAAACAGACATGAGATCGTCTTCTCAGCACATTACATCGGAAGGCACATGATGTTTATCTGTACCATTACTGGTGATATTAGCTATAATCAGTTGACTAAGATGGCTCTGCCAAGTTTCTCCACTATAAATTTACTATTTTTCCCCTTGGTAATTTATAAGTAATTTGTGGAGAGGTACTTTGACGATACATAAATATTCTTTATTCCCCAAACTTTGACCTACTCATTTAAGTATTCACTGAAAATTTTTGCTTAAATCAATTTTTATTATATTTGTTGCAAAATGGTGACTTTATAAGTCTACCATCTCTTCCACATTTATTAGTTGATGTTCTACTTAAATATATTAAATCCTCTGCTATTAAATAATTTTTTAATTTATTTTTTGTTTCAATAGGTTTTTGGGAAACAGATGGTGTTTGGCTACATGAATAAGGTCTTTAGTGGTGATTTCTGAGATTTTGGTGCACTCATCACCCAAGCAGTGTACACTGTACCCAATGTGTAGTCTTTTATCCCTCACCCTGATCCCACCCTTTCCCCTGAGTTCTCAAAATCCATTGTGTCATTCTTAGGCCTTTGCATCTTCATAGCTTAGCTCCCACTTATGAATGAGAACATGAGATGTTTGGTTTTCCATTCCTGAGTTACTGCACTTAGAATAATGGTCTCCAATTCCATCTAGGTTGCTGTGAATGCCATTATTTTGTTCCTTTTAATGGCTGAAAAGTACTTCATGGTGTATATGTATACATCTCCCACATGTTCTTTATCCACTCATTGATTGATGGGCATTTGGACTGGTTATATATTTTTGCAGTTGCAAATTGTGCTGCTATAAACATGTGTGTGCAAGGAATCTTTTTCACATAATGACTTCTTTTCCTCTGGGAAGATACCTAGTAGTGGGATTGCTGGATCAACTGGTAGATCTACTTTTAGTTCGTTAAGGAATTTCCACATTGTTTTCCATAAGGGTCGTACAAAGTTTACATTCTCACCAACTGTGTAAAAGTGTTCCCTTTTCACCACATCCATGCCAACATCTATTATTTTTTGAATTTTTGATTATGGCCATTCTTGCAGGAGTAGCATCATATCACACTGTGGTTTTGATTTACATTTCCCTGATCATTAGGGATGTTGAGCATTTTTCCATATGCTTGTCGGCCATTTGTATATATTCTTTTGAGAATTGTCTATTCGTATCCTCAGCCCACTTTTTGATAGGATTCTTTGTTTCCTTCGTGCTGATTTATTTGGGTTCTTTGTAGATTCTGGATATTAGTCCCTTGTCAGATGTACAGATTGTGAATATTTTCTCCCACTCTGTAGGTTGTCTGTTAACTCTGCTGATTATTTCGTTTGCTGTGCAGAAGCTTTTTAGTCCTATTTATCCTTGTTTTTGTTGCATTTGCTTTTGGGTTCTTGGTCATGAAATCTTTGCCTGAGCCAATATCTAGAAAGGTTTTTCTGATGTCATGTTCTAGAGTTGTTATGATTTCAGGTCTTAGATTTAAGTATTTGACTCATTTTCAGTTGATTTTTGTATAAGGTGAGAGATGAGGGTCCAGTTTCATTCTTCTACATGTGGCCTGCCAATTATCCCAGCACCATTTGTTGAACAGGGTGTCCTTTCCCCACTTCATGTTTTTCTTTGCTTTGTCGAAGATCAGTTGGCTGTAAGCATTTGGTTTTATTTTGGAGTTCTCTATTCTGTTCCATTAGTCTATGTGCCTATTTTTATACCAGCACTGTGCTGTTTTGGTGACTATGGCCTTACAGTATGAAGGCCATAGTCACCAAAACAGCTTGACGTTTGGGTAATGTGATGTTTCCAAATTTGTTCTGTTTGCTTGGTCTTGCTTTTGACTATGCAGGCTCTTTTTTGGTACCATATCAGTTTTAGAATTGTTTTTCTAATTCTGTGAAGAACGG
Source organism: Theropithecus gelada (assembly GCF_003255815.1). Lineage (NCBI taxonomy): Eukaryota > Metazoa > Chordata > Mammalia > Primates > Cercopithecidae > Theropithecus > Theropithecus gelada. The sequence continues at coordinate 32,188,169 of NC_037671.1, forward strand.
TGGGGGTATTTTGATGGGAATTGCATTGAATTTGTAGATTGCTTTTGGCAGTATTGTCATTTTCAAAATATTGATTCTACCCATCCATGGGCATAGGATGTGTTTCCATTTGTTTGTGTTGTCTATGATTTCTTCGTAATAAAATTTTAAATAAAACATTAATGGACATAATATGTAGCACCATTAAGTGTCTATTTTTGAGTCACTTTGCGAAGCACTTTACAGAATTATTTATTCAATATGCTCATTTTACAGAGGCAGAACAATTAAGCAACTAAAGTTACCTCACAAAGGATAAATGGTAGCACTAGAATTAAACCCAAGGAAATCGACTGTAATTGTTATGTACTTATATATGATACAGTATGCCTTCTATTATTAAGTATAAAAAATAACAAATGATAACAATACTGGAAGCAATATAATATTTTACAATAATTTTAGAAAGGAATTTATCAATATTTAAATGCATACAGTTTTAGAAATAAACTGAATAATCTTATATTCTTTAATTTTATTTTAAGGAAAAAATCAACTGCAGAAAATGCAATGTTGATAAAGATGATTATGCTATCACTTTGTTATTTTATTCATAACCCAGAAAAAATATTAATAGAGCTATTTAACCTGTTTTGGTGAATGTGATAATGATTACAGAAAACATTGACTAATGCTGCTTATAACAATGAAAAACCACCCAAGGTAATTTATAGATTCAATGCCATCCCCATCAAGCTACCAATGACTTTCTTCACAGAATTGGAAAAAACTGCTTTAAAGTTCATATGGAACCAAAAAAGAGCCCGCATCTCCAAGACAATCCTAAGTCAAAAGAACAAAGCTGGAGGCATCACGCTACCTGGCTTCAAACTATACTACAAGGCTACAGTAAGCAAAACAGCATGGTACTGGTACCAAAACAGAGATATAGACCAATGGAACAGAACAGAGTCCTCAGAAATAATACCACACATCTACAGCCATCTGATCTTTGACAAACCTGACAAAAACAAGAAATGGGGAAAGGATTCCCTATTTAATAAATGGTGCTGGGAAAATTGGCTAGCCATAAGTAGAAAGCTGAAACTGGATCCTTTCCTTACTCCTTATATGAAAATTAATTCAAGATGGATTAGAGACTTAAATGTTAGACCTAATACCATAAAAACCCTAGAGGAAAACCTAGGTAGTACCATTCAGGACATAGGCATGGGCAAAGACTTCATGTCTAAAACACCAAAAGCAACGGCAGCAAAAGCCAAAATTGACAAATGGGATCTCATTAAACTAAAAAGCTTCTGCACAGCAAAAGAAACTACCATCAGAGTGAACAGGCAACCTACAGAATGGGAGAAAATTTTTGCAATCTACTCATCTGACAAAGGGCTAATATCTAGAACCTACAAAGAACTCAAACAAATTTACAAGAAAAAAACAAACAACCCCATCAAAAAGTGGGCAAAGGATATGGACAGACATTTCTCAAAAGAAGACATTCATACAGCCAACAGACACATGAAAAAATGCTCATCATCACTGGCCATCAGAGAAATGCAAATCAAAACCACAATGAGATACCATCTCACACCAGTTAGAATGGCGATCATTAAAAAGTCAGGAAACAACAGGTGCTGGAGAGGATGTGGAGAAATAGGAACACTTTTACACTGTTGGTGGAATTGTAAACTAGTTCAACCATTATGGAAAACAGTATGGAGATTCCTCAAGGATCTAGAACTAGAAGTACCATATGACCCAGCCATCCCATTACTGGGTATATACCCAAATGATTATAAATCATGCTGCTATAAAGACACATGCACATGTATGTTCATTGCGGCACTATTCACAATAGCAAAGACTTGGAATCAACCCAAATGTCCATCAGTGACAGACTGGATTAAGAAAATGTGGCACATATACACCATGGAATACTATGCAGCCATAAAAAAGGATGAGTTTGTGTCCTTTGTAGGGACATGGATGCAGCTGGAAACCATCATTCTTAGCAAACTATCACAAGAACAGAAAATCAAACACCGCATGTTCTCCCTCATAGGTGGGAACTGAACAATGAGATCACTTGGACTCGGGAAGGGGGACATCACACACCGGGGCCTATCCTGGGGAGGAGGGAGGGGGGACGGATTGCATTGGGAGTTATACCTGATGTAAATGACGAGTTGTTGGGTGCTGATGAGTTAATGGGTGCAGCACAGCAACATGGCACAAGTATACATATGTAACAAACCTGCACGTTGTGCACATGTACCCTAGAACTTAAAGTATAATAATAATAATAATAAAAAAAAAGAAAAAGCAGAGGATTTGGAGGGAGAGAATAACAGTCACTAATTTGACTGTACTTGTATTAGTCCATTCTCACACTGCTATGAAGAAAAATACCCCAGACTGGATAATTTATAAAGAAAAGAGGTCTAATGAATGCACAGTTCTGCATTGCTGGAGAGGCCTCAGGAAAATTACAATCATGGCAGAAGGTGAAGGAAAAGCAAAGACACATCTTACAGAGTGGCAGGCAAGAGAGCTTGTGCAAGTGCAGAAAAAACTACCAGTTATAAAAACATCAGGTCTTGTGAGAATCCACACCCTGTCATGAGAACAGAATGGGTAAACCACCCCCATAATCCAATCACTTCCCACCAGGTCTCTTCCACAACACCTGGGGATTACAATTCAATGTGGATTTGAGTGGGGACACAAAGCCTAACAATATTAGTGCCAAATGCAATCCTAGATGAATTCTAGGAAATTTCTAGAGCAGGAAATTTTAAATATAAGTTTTGAATGGAAAGATTCAGCTATAGAGGAAGAATATGATTTCTCAAAGAACTATTATAAGTATCCTGTTCTTGTCTAAAAAAATTATTCCCTAGCACAGAATCTCACTTCCTATAGGTTCTTAAGCATGATGATACATGTTTTATGGCTGAAATAACCTAATGAAATATTCCAATACACAATTTTATTACATGTATATATGCTAGTAATTTGTACATAGCTTTATAAGTACATATACAAGTATACCTAAGTTTATAATATGCATCTAGCTTTTCAAAGCTACATGAAAAGAATCTATGAATGATATAGTAACAAAGATCAAACATAAGGCTATATATACAACAGTAAATTGAATTCATAGATGATAAATTTATACTATAATTCACAAATAGCAATAAATTGTAGAAAAGCATGATCTTATAAAACTGAACAAAATTAATTTTAAATGCTACAACATAAATATCAAGTGGAAAAAAGCTTCCATTTTACAAAATGAGGCACATTCTTTACAGTTGTATGTTACTTGTATTATTATTTTAATATGTAATTTAAATAGAACTTTCAATATGGTAGACTACTATAATAGTGATCCAGTATATCAAAATAGTGAATTAAATAAAACAAGAGACTAAGTAAATGGGTGGCTATGTGAATATATACTGTACATACATAGTCCCTAGGGTGAATGAGAACTGGAACTTTGCTAATACCAACTCTCTCCCTTGCTCTCTCTCTCTACCCTCTCTCTATGTATATATATTTGTATTAACAAGAACCCAGTTCTCATTAATTCTGGGGTAAGGGGCTTTCAGAGAAAAAGTAAACACCCTTGAGGTTTTCTGAAATGTCTTCCTTTTTTAATAGTAATGACCTTTTCTACTTTACAGCTGAGTGTGGTGCTTTGCTTGCAGTCACCCATTTCTTTCCCTGAGGAGGACAACTTTGAAGGATAGACTTTGAACAAAGTTTATCTTAATGCTGTTTGTTAAGTGGCTTACCCCAAGAGGCCTTTTGCAGAAGTAATTGTTAAAACCATGATGCACAACTGAGAGAAAGGCGCCAGGGACTACCTAACAAAGCTGGCACCTCTGGAGACACTTTGGAAGTATTTAATACATATGCCCTGATGGATCATGTTGCTCTTCAAAGAAAACTGTTTTGAGGCACCTAAGCAATTATGTACTTACTGACTTTGTGAAAACATTTATAACATCTTAATAATACAATTATCGGTAAGCTTTCTAATGAGCCCCCAAGTGACCTGCTAGTAGAACAAAAACTTTCTTGAAAAGAGCCAGTTTTCAAGAGACCATTTTTAATTGTATGAAAACTGAAAAATGATGGTGTTAAGAAGCTGCTGTTAGCTCTCTGTAAACTGTATGGACTCTTTGCTAGTATGGCCCTCAGTGAACACACATCTTTAGTACAAACTAACAATTGCTATAACTTGTAGTCTTAGAAGAAAACAAATACTGTGGAGGCCTCCAAAGTTATTCTAGTTACCAATATTCTATATTGGGAGACAGAATTCAAACTCCAAAATTTCAAATTCTTCTTTGTTTTATGTTTAAGTGGGTTAGAATAATCTAATAAAATACTCCCAATAAACAAATCAATCCTGCATTTTAAAAAAATGTTCTGTGAAAGCAATAAACCTTGTTGCCAACTTTCAATACGGCATATACACCAGTTAACAATACATCTTTTAGAATCAGATGGTATGAGTTTGAACAATGAACCACCAATTATTAGGTATGTGACTTAAGGAAAGCTAGTTAATTTGGTGGCTCAATTGTAAAAAAGATGGTAATAGTATCTCTCGCATGTGGCATGTTAAATGGGTTAATATATATTAACTACATTAAATAATATCACATATAAGCATGGAAGAGATGTTAGCGCTCATCATTCAGTCACCCTAGTAACACTGTATTGTTTTTGATAGTTACTTCAAAAAACACTTTTATATTTTTGTTTTTAAAAATTATTTTTATTTTATAGAAAAGAAAATTCAGATTAAAGAAACCATAACTATCTTGACTAAGGTTACACTGGTATGTATCAGTAGTGTCCAACTGCAAACGCACGTCTTCTGATTACGAGTATGATGATTCTTCCATCAACTTGTAGCTATTTCCACATCCATTTACAATTCAACCTCTTCCAATACTGGAAGAGTTAAAAATGGGATGGAAAACTACATTTGGAAGAAATAAACACTGACTGTTTTGTTTCACTTAAGGTTAATCAAATTTCAAAATACACATTCTTGCTCCCATTATGGTGGTGTAAGTACACTCATTCTGTCTTTCCCCCTGAGAAAGTTAAAATTGTCCCTGATTGCACATGATATATTATCATACATAAAAACTATAAAGAATTTATCCAAAAGCTGTTAGAAATAATAAATGAATTCAATAAACTTGCAGGATACAAATCAACATATAAAAATTATTTCCACACACTAACAACAAACTATCCAAAAAAGAAATCAAGAAAGCAACCCCACTTACAATAGCTACAAAAAAAAGAAAAATAACATACTTAGGAATTAACATAGCCAAGGAGGTTAAAGATCGGTATCCAAAAAAAGCTATGCAGCATTGATTAAAGTAATTGAAAAAGACACAAATAATTGGAAAAAATCCTATAAATATATCCTATGACTTTGAAGGATTAATATCATCAAAATTTTCATGCTATTCAAAGTAATCTACAGAGTCAGCATAAGTTCATCAAAATATCGATGGCATGTTTCACAGAAATAGGAAAAAATCCTATAATTCTATGGAACTAAAAAATAACCCAAGTAGCCAAAGCAATCTTGCAAAAAATGAACAGAGCTGCAAGTAATATACTACCTGATTTGAAAATATACTCCAAAGCTAGAGTGATTAAGGCAGCATGGTACTGGCATAAAAACAGACACAAAGACTGATGGAGAAAAATAAAGAACTAAGAAATAAATACATGCATTTACAGTCCATTGATTTTTGACAAAAGTGCCAATAACACACTATGGAGAAAAGACAGTTCCTTCAACAACTAATGTTGGAACAATTGGATATTCACATGCCAGTAGAATGAAATTGGACCCTTATCTCACAGTATATTAAAAAAAAAACTGAAAATGGATTAAAGAAGTTTGGATTAAATGTGTAACCCGAAATTGTAAAAATACTAGAAGAAAATATTGGGGAAAAAGTTCCACGACACTGATCTGGGAAAGACTTTTTGGATATGACCTTGAAAATACTGGCAATAAAACCAAAAAGAGACAATTTGACTACATCAAACAAAAATGCTTTAACACAGTCAAGTGAACAATTAACAGAGTGAAGAGACAACCTTTGTAATCGGCCAAGCACACATCTGTTAAGAGGTTACTATTCAAAATACACATTACAAATAACCCAATTAAAGAAAACAAATAACGTAGTTAAAAAATGATCAAATGACCTTCAAAAGAAGACATGCAAATGGCCAACAGGTATATGAAAAAATACTAAATTAATAGCAGAGAAATGCAAATGAAAACCACAATGAGATATAATCTTATATCTGTTAGAATAATTAATATTAAAAAACAAAAGATAACACATGCTGGCGAGGATGTCAAGAAAACGGAACTCTTCCACACTGTTGGTGGGAATGTGAGTAAGTATAGCCATCATAGAAAAGTAGTATGAAAGTTCTTCAAAAAATTAAAAATAAAACCACCATATGATCAAGGAATCCCATTACTTAGTATATATCCAAGGAAATGAAATCAACGTATCAAAGAAATATCTGCACTCCAATGTCTATTGCAGCACCATTCATAATAGCCAAGGCATGGAATCAACCTAAGTGTTCATCAATGGATGAATGGATAAATAAAATATGGCATATGTGCACAATAGAATACTATTCAATTTTTAAAAAAGCAAATTCTGTCATTTGTGACAACATGGATGAACCTGGAGAACATTATTTTAAGTGAAATAAGCTAGGAACAGAAAGACAAATGCTACATGACCTCACATATATGCAGAATTTTTAAAAGTTGAAGTCGTAGAAATAGAGAATAGAATTGTGGGTACTAGGGGCTGGGAGGGGATGTGGTGGGGAGATGTTGGTAAATGGATACAATATTTCAGTTATATAGGAGAAATAAGTTCAAGAGATCTATTGTACAACGTGGTGACTGTAGTTAATAACGTTTTGTATTCTTGAAAACTGCTAAAAGAATAGATGAGTCTTCTCACCACAAAAAAGTATGTGAGGTATTGCATATGTTGATTAGCTTGGTTTAGCTATTTCACAAGGTATACGTATTTCAAGGCATCATGTTGTACATGATAAATATAATTTTTATTTGCCATCTATAACAATAAACAAATAATAGTGTATGACAGGTAAAAAAAGATTATAAGCAAATTATTTTCTTATATTACAAAGAAAAACAAGCCTTTGATTTAAAACCTCATCAGTTTTTAGCTTCCAAATCCACAGGAGTACCTACCATTTCTGCCTTCATTCCTCTAACTGTGGTGAACTCCTCCGGCTATGCTCAGTATGGTAACTGTTGCTGCTTTCTCAGGTGTATAATGCCAATGACTATTGGCTCCCTTTTCTGTTTCTTTATCCACACTTCGCACAGTTCTGACTGTCCTTCCTTTTCTGTTATGAGAAAACAGGGCTCAAATTGTCTGTGAACCTCTCTAGTGGTATTGAAATGGGAAAAGTTCGCTTGTCCCCCTCGCAGGGCATGCGATGGGGATGTGGCTCGCTTTTTCAGGGCCCCACTGCTCAAACATCCAGGGAAGCTTACAGACAGGCAGGTTGTAGAACTCCGACCCCATGGCAGTGTCTAGGTGTGAATGTTTGCAGCTTCTGAAGCCCCAGTGGGCGTGTGTTACAGGATGCTCTTAGTTTGCTGTCTACAGGTGGCTTGTGTTAGCTCAATTAGACCTTCTACCTTGTCGCAAGGACAGAGGGCTTTCTGTATCTCAGGGTTTCTTGCCTTGGTGTACCGGAAGAATTAGAACACACGTGGGCTTGGAGAATTAGTGTAAAACTTTATTGAGTAGAAGTAGCTCTCAGCTGATGGGGGAGCCAGAAGGGAGATGGTCTTCCCCTGAAGTTGGGCCACTTGGGCCTTGCTCTCCTCTGCTGGGGCCAAACTCCACCTCCTCCCACCAGTTGATGGCCTACCGGCATGCTGGTGCCTATCCATGCGCTCTTCTGCCTGCGTTCTCCTCTCGACATCCTCTCGAGGACCAGCCGCTTGCATCTACTTCCGCCAACGTGCTCCTCTGGACATCTGGACACCTGTGTGTCTGCCTGCTGGGGCCTTGGGTTTTTATAGGCCAAGGATGGGGGCATGGTGGGTCAGGGTGGTCTTTTCAAATGCAACATTTGGGCGAAAAAGCAGGAGTGCCTGTCCTCACCTAGGTCCATGGGGGTGGAGCCCTAGTCAGGCACCACACCTTCCTCTACCCAGCACTTCTCTTCTCCCCTTTTGTATCATTTAAAGGGACCACGTTCTTCCCTTCCCAGCACTCCCTTATCAGTATGCTAGCAGATTGCTTTTGGGATTCACTTCTCTAGGCTTTATTATGTGTGTTTTGCTTCTTTTTGTTTTAACATTTCTTTATTTTCTTTAGTATATTGAAACTGAACAGCCTTAGATTTAACAAAATGCTATATTTATTCAGAGCTGTGAATTAATCATTGGAAGAGCATCAGAAAGTAAAGAAAATGAATGGGATATAAACAGAATGTGAGAATTGCGGTGGTATTGATAAAACAGATGGCAACTGATTTTGATTAAAGGGTTATGAGTTTGAATTAAAACAAAATATGGCGTTATGAGATTTGGTTGAATTTAGAATGGAAGTAAAAGCTGCAGATATACAAAGTGAAAGTCAGTGGTATACAGTTAATATTTAAAGCAAAAAAAAAGTGGAAGAGGTAGACTACATTGAGACAGAAGAGCAAGTTGTCAAAGTATGAGGCTTGGATGTTTCCCACTTTGGAAATATTTGATGAGAAATACGTGTTGACCAAAAATTTTTTTGTCATCTAATAAGCAAATGTGTCAGAAAATTTTGACTTAAAATAATATTTACAACCAACTAAATTACATCATTTATTATCTCTGCTTATTCATCTATTCTGTGAACACAATATCCTGGAATAATATTCTATGGCAAATGAAATAAACTATGGGATGTGAGAAATACCAAAATGTGTACTTCCTACAAGATGTGTGTTAACTGGGAGCATAAAAAGTAGCAAGAAAGCAAAAACTTTCATGCACAAACCCTCTAGGATGTTCAGTGTCATGGTAGTTTTATGGTATGTTTATACATATATTTTAAATTTTATTTTATTTTAGGTTCCGGGATACATGTGCAGACGTACAGGTTTGTTACATAGGTAAATGTGTGCCATGGTGATTTGCTGCACCTAACCACTCATCACCTAGGTATTAAGCCCTGCATGCATTAGCCATTTGTCCTGATGCTCTCCCACCCTCCACCCCCCTGACAGGCCCTGGTGTGTGTTGTTCCCTCCCTGTGTCCATGTGTTCTCACTGTTCTACTCCCACTTATTAGTGAGAACATGCGGGGTTTGGTTTTCTGTTTCTGTTAGTGTGTTGAGGATGATGGCTTCCAGCTTCGTCCATGTCCCTGCAAAGGACGTGATCCCATTCCTTTTTAAGGCTGCATAGTATTCCATGGTATATATGTACTACATTTTATCTGTTCTATCATTGGTGGGCATTTGGATTGATTCCAAGTCTTTGCTCTTGGGAATAGTGCTGCAATAAACATATGTGTGTGTATATCTTTATAATAGAATAATTTATATTCCTTTGGGTATATACCCAGTAATGAGATTGCTGGGTTAAATGGTATTTCTGGTTCTAGATCCTTGAGGAATTGCCACACTGTCTTCCACAATGGTTGAACTAATTAACATTCCCTCCAACAGTGTAAAAGTGTTCCTATTTCTCCACAGCCTCACCAGCATCTATTGTTTCTTGACTTTTTGATAATTGCCCTTCTGACTGGTGTGAGATGGTAGTTCATTGCGGTTTTAATTTGTGTTTCTCTAACGATCAGTGATGTTGAGCTTTTCTTCATAAGTTTGTTGGCTGTGTAAATATCTTCTGAGAAGTGTCTGTTCATATCCTTTGTCCACTTTTTGGTGGGGTTATTTATTTTATTATTGTAAATTTGTTTAAGTTCCTTGTAAATTCTGGATATTAGACCTTTATCAGATGGGTAGATTGCAAAAATTTTCTCCAATTCTTCAGGTTGCCTGTTCACTCTGATGATAGTTTCTTTTGGTGTGCAGAAGCTGTTTAGTTAATTAGATCCCATTTGTCAATTTTAGCTTTTGCTGCAATTACTTTTGACAATTTCATCATAAAATTTTTGCCCTTGCCTATTTCCTGAATGGTATTGCCTAGATTTTCTTCTAGGATTTTTATGGTTTTGGGTTTTACATTTAAGTCTTTAATACATCTTGAGTTAACTTTTGTATAAGGTGTTAGGAACGGGTCCAGTTTCAGTTTGCTGCATATGGCTAGCCCATTTCCCCAGCACCATTTATTAAATAGGGAATCATTTCCCCATTGCTTGTTTTTGTCAGGTTTGTTGAAATTCAGATGGTTGTAGATGTGCTGTCTTATTTCTGATCTATTGGTCTATGTGTCTGCTTTGGTACCAGTACCATGCTGTTTTGGTTACTGTAGCCTTGTATTATAGTTTGAAGTCAGGTGTCTTTATGCTTCCAGCTATGTTCTTTTTGCTTAGGATTGTCTTGGCTATACAGGTTCCTTCTTGGTTCCATATGAGTTTTAAAGTAGCTTTTTAAAAAAATTCTGTGAAGAATGTCAATGGTAGTTTGATGGGAATAGCATCAAATCTGTAAATTACTTTGGGAAGCATGGCTATTTTCACAATATTCATTCTTCATATCCACAAGGATGAAATGTTTTTCCATTTGTTTGTGTCCTCTTCTAATTCCTTGAGAAGTGGTTTGTAGTTCTCTTTGAAGAAGTCCTTCACATCGCTTGTTAGCTGTATTCCTAGGTATTTTATTGTCTTTGTAGCAATTATGAATGGAGGTTCATTCATGATTTGGTTCTCTGCTTGTCTGTTGTTGGTGTATAGGAATGCTTGTGATTTTTGCACATTGATTTTGTATCCTGAGACTTTGCTGAATTTATCAGCTTAAGGAAATTTTGGGCTGAGACAATGGGGTTTTCTAAATATACAATGTCATCTGCAAACAAAGACAATTTGATTTCCTCTCTTTTTATTCAAATACGCTTTATTTCTTTCTCTTGCCTGATTGCCCTGGCCAGAACTTCCAATACGATGTTGAATAGGAGTGGTGAAAGAGGGTTTCCTTGTCTTGTGACAGTTTTCAGAGGGAATGCTTCCAGCTTTTGCCCATTCAGTATGATATTGGCTGTGGGTTTGTCATAAATAGCTCTTATTATTTTGAGATACATTCCATCAATATCTAGTTTATTGAAAGTTTTTAGTATAAAGAGATGTTGAAATTTATTGAAGGCCTTTTCTGCATCTATTGAGATAATCATGTGGTTTTTGTTATTGGTTCTGTTTATGTGATGAATTGCATTTATTGATTTGTTTATGTTGAACCAGTCTTCTTCCCAGGGATGAAGCTGACTTGATCATGGCAGATAAGCTTTTTGATGTGCTGCTGGATTTGGTTTGCCAGTATTTTATTGAGGATTTTCACATTGATGTTCATCAGAGATATTGGCCAGAAGTTTTCTTATTTTGTTCTGTCTCTGTCAGGTTTTAGTATCAGGATGATGCTGGGCTCATAAAATTAGTTAGGGAGAAGTCCCTCCTTTTGAATTGTTTGAAATAGTTCCAGAAACAGTGGTACCAGCTCCTTTTTGTACCTCTGGTGGAATTTGACTGTGAGTCCATCTGGTGCTGGGCTTTTTTGCTTGTTAGGCTATTTATTACTGCTTCAATTTTAGAACTTGTTATTGGTCTATTCAAGGATTTGACTTCTTCCTGGTTTAGTCTTGGAAGGGTGTATGTGTCCAGGAATTTATTCATTTCTTCTAGATTTTCTAGTTTATTTGCATAGAAATGTTTATAGTATTCTCTAATGGTAGTTTGTATTTCTGTGTGGTCAGTGGTGATATGCCCTTTATCATTTATATTGTGTCTATTTGATTCTTCTCTTTTTTTCTTCTTTATTAGTCTAGCTACCAGTCTATCTATTTTATTAATGTCTTCAAAAAAGAAACAACTTCTGGATTTATTGATTTGGTGAAGCATTTTTTTGTGTCTCTCTCTTCTTCAGTTCTTTTCCCATGTTAGCTATTTCTTGTTTTCTGCTAGCTTTTGGATTTATTTGCCCTTGCTTCTCTAGTTCTTTTAGTTGTGATGTTAGGGTATCAATTTGAGTTCTGTCTAGTGCTACAAATTTCCCTCTTAACATTGCTTTAGCTGCATCCCAAAGATTCTGGTATGAAGTCTCTTTGTTCTTATTGGTTTCAAGAACGGTTTAGTTTCTGCCTTAATTTCATTATTTACCTGGGACTCAGTCAGGAGCAGGTTGTTCAACTTCCATGTCGTTGGTTTTGAGTGAGTTTCTTAATCCTGAATTCTAATTTGATTGAACTGTGGTCTGAGAGACTGTTATGATTTTCAGTTCTTTTGCATTTGCTGAGGCGTGCTTTACTTCCAATCATGTGATCGATTTTAGAGTAAATGCCACATGGCACTGAGATGAACGTATATTCTGTTGTTTCAGGCTGGAGGGGCTTGTAGATATCTATTAGATTCACTTGATCCCGAGCCAAGTTCAAGTCCTGAATATACTTGTTAATTTTCTGTCTCAATGATCTGTCTAATGTTGAGAATGGGGTGTTAAAGTCTCTTACTATTATTGTGTGGAAGTCTACATCTCTTTGCAGCTCCCTAAGAACTTACTTCTTGAATCTGGATGCTCCTGTATTGTATGCATATACATTTAGGATAGTTAGCTCTCCTTGTTGAATTGACCCCTTTACTATTATGTTATCCCCTCCTTTGTGTGTTTTTTTAATCTTTTTTGGTTTAAAGTCTGTTTTGTCAGAGACTAGGATTACAATCCTTACTTTTCTCTACTTTTCATTTCCTTGCTAAATTTTTTCCATTCCTTTATTTTGAGCCTATGTATGTCCTGGCACACGTCAAGGATGTCTTGAATATAGCACATTGATGGGTCTTGACTCTATCCAATTGACCAGTCTGTGTCTTTTAATTGGGGCATTTAGCCCGTTTACATTTAAGGTTAATATTGTTATATGTGAATTTGATCCTGTCATCATGATGCTAGCTGGTTGTTTTGCACGTGAGTTGATGCAGTTTCTTTATAGTGTCATTGGTCCTTGTATTTCAGTATGTTTTTGCAGTGGCTGGCACTGGTTCTTCCTTTCTGCCCCCACTGCATGTTCATATATTTATTCAACAGTATTTAACACCTACTATAGGCCAGGAATTATTCTATTCTTGGCCCTAAAGATAAAGAGGTGAATAGGATACGTAATTGTGATAATAATAACTTTTGATAACTGCTATGAAATGAAAGACAGAGTGGAGTTATCGAGAGTTATTGAGTGGGGGAGTGGTGAGAAGTTGTAATTTTAAATAGATTCATTAAGTAACTCTCACTACCACCACCACCACCACCACCATTTCAGGCAGTACTATGTGATTTAAGAAGGAATAGAAAACATTAGGTGGAATGATGGAGGAGAAAGTAGATTTTGAATTGAACTATAAAGAATGAAGAGAACTTTGAACAAATAAGGGAGGAGATATGAATTCCAAATTAAGGGAATCGTCATAATAGTGGTATGTAGTCAGGAAAGATCAAGCCGTACCTGGGGAAGAATCATTTAGGGTTCCTGCAGGAGATGAGGTTACAAGATAGATAGTACTTAGATTTTATAGACAGTGGTTACAAATATATTTAGTTAAATGAAGAGTATGCCAGTAAGTCAGTGGAGTCTATTAAAAGAAAAACAGTGCAAGAGACTGTACATAACACCATGTTAGGAAAGTTAACTCAGAAATGATGTGCAGGGTACATTAAACATGATAGGAATGGAGACAAGGCACTCCACTAGAACACTATGACAACATTACACAAAAGGGGGGCTGGGGAGTCAAGACTTAATCAAGGGAGGCATCAGTAGGTATGGAAGAAAAAGAAGGTGGTCCTGAGAGAATAGTGAAGAAGGACACTAGAGTTCTTGTTTCTGCCTGATCTATAAGCCTTTTTCTATCTCTCTTTCAATCTCGTAGGCTCTTACATTGTATGTTATTTATTTTCCCTTCTTGGTATCTGTGAGTCTCTTTATCTTTTAAATTTTCTCTCTTCCTTCCTTCTTCTATTTCTTCCTTCTATTTCTTCTCTTCACTTAGTCTTCCTTCCCATTTATCTTGACTTCATAAGTGTCCTTTACATAGTAATTACACATAGAAAATAGTAATTTCTTATTTTTACTTTTAACACTAGTAATTTCTACTTTTTTTTATAACTTTAGTCATTATATAACTAAGACTTTTTATTCCCCATGAAAAAAACCCTTGTTTCTTTCTGCATATTTTATCTGATTCTGTTTTCTAAATTGTTAGGGAAAAAATTTCCTAAATTTAAGATACTCTATAAAATAGTAATGTTTTGGGGACTTAGTTTTAGAAACATCCCTCAGGACATTCTGCCTTTTGAATAGAATAAAGAATGTATGTCAACTGGGATTGAAAATTATGACTGTCTTCATTCCAACGTGAAGACAAATTGGCCTTGGCCCCTGCAGCAGGTGATGAAATTAGAATTAGCTACCAACAGATCTAGAGGTAAAACATCACTTCACCGTGATTACATTTCTTAATCTATTGGTGATGATGTTTGATTAAGAAGGGCCTACTAAAGAAAGAAAGGTCAAAAACATGGCTTAAGTAGTAAGAACAGAAAAATATGACATACATATGAGGAATGTGAAGAAAAATATTTTACATTATTTAATATACAGAAAGCAATATGAAAAAGGAGGAAAATTTTCAAGTGATGAAGTCCATTAAACAAATATCTCATGAAAGAGGGGCACTATCTTTGAATGCGAGATTCAGGAATGGAAAAATAAATAAAAAGATAATATCTAAAGAGAACAACATTGATATCTCTCATAGAACTAAGTAAAGCTCAAGAATAAGTACACTTAGACTGAAGTGTGCCAACTCTTCAATATCTGTCCCAACATTGCAATTATCTTTTAAACTTTCACTAAAAACAGCTGACTGACAAAAAAGTTAATTTTGTAGTATAAGATTATTCAACCTATGAGGTTCAATAAGTGAGTTTACTATCCAAAGAGGAAATTGGTGGCTGCCACTTGCTCCCTATGGTTTTGACAGCTTCTTTGATGTCCTTATTCTTCAATGTGTAAATTATAGGGTTTAGCATGGGGGTAACAACACTGTACAAAACTGAAATCAACCTATCTTTCTTTAATGAGTAAGTTGAGATGGGCCGTACGTACGTAAAGATGGCACTGCCATAAAAGAGAAAGACAATGGCCAGGTGGGAGGCACACGTAGAAAAGGCTTTTCGTCTTCCCTCTGAGGAGTGGATCCTGAAGATGGTGGAGATTATGCAAATGTAGGAAAGTACGATACAAAGGAAAGGAGTCCAACCAATGAAGACCCCAATGGATAGCAGTGCCAACTCATTGACAGAAGTGTTTCCACAAGACAAGAGCAGCAAAGGTGGGATGTCACAGAAGAAGTAATTAATCTGATTGTTGCCACAGAAGGGCAGGCGGAATGTCAACACTGTATGCACCACTGAGTTAAGAAAACCAGCAGCCCAGCATGAGGCTGCTAATTGATTGTATACAACTTTGTTCATAATAACTGAATACCTTAAAGGATTGCAGATTGCAATGTAACGATCATATGCCATTGCTGCCAGTAGGAGACACTCTGATCCCACAGAGAAAACAAATGCAAAAAGTTGAACCACACACCCCGCATAAGAAATGCTTTTTTTCTTTGAGAGGAGGTGCACCATCATCTGGGGGACATTGCTGGTGGTGTAGCAGATGTCAATAAAGGCCAAGTTCCCTAGAAAGTAATACATAGGTGTAGGCAGGTGTGGATCAGTCACGGTTATCAAAATAATTAATATATTTCCTCCCAAAGTACAGAAATAAGTCAGAAAGAAGATGGTGAATAGTAAAAACTGCAATTCATTTGGGTTGGAGAATCCCAAGATGATGAATTCAGTTAGAGCTGTTTGATTCTTTCTTTCCATGATGTTGCCTGGTTTCCTTTCGGGAATTGGGCGAAGACCAGATTATAAAAATGAATCATATGTTGCAATAGCAGTGACCTGAAAAATAAGGGGAAAAAACTGTTACAATAAAAGCAATCACCATTTATATCAAACCAGAGAAACAGCATTCTTTTGCAAACCATAGCATGTACTTACCATGCAACACAGATATAAATATATCCAATGTTTCACCTGCAGATCAAACCTTTGTAAAATATACAACACTGGAAGTTTTAAATTAGAGTACAAAAGGACACCATTTGTCCTAGAGTTCTGTTAATAACGGCTGGGTCATGCTTACCAGCATTTGCTTGGGGATGTGTGAACTTGTGCTGTAGAATGTAGTTTATAGAAGAATCTCTGATATTCATTTGCTTCTTTGAAGCCATCCCTGCTCCCCTTTTTCATACTTCACGTGCATATTAATTTTGTTTTGTATTCTTTTCTGATTAAAATTAATGTATTTGTTTTAGAATATTTGGGAAAAATATAGAAAAGAAAATTTAAAACATTAAAAATCTTTAGTAGTCACCAGAGAAAACCTCTATTAATGATTTGGTGTATGTTCTTCGGATCCAT
Organism: Theropithecus gelada; assembly: GCF_003255815.1. Lineage (NCBI taxonomy): Eukaryota > Metazoa > Chordata > Mammalia > Primates > Cercopithecidae > Theropithecus > Theropithecus gelada. Next base: position 32,204,921 of record NC_037671.1, read on the forward strand.
TTTTCATACAGAAATGTTGAATAGAGGATCAAAAGTACCTATTTTAACCTGATTTTTCCTTCATTTCCCATGGCAATAAGTATTATGCTAAAACATGATCTTTGAGTTGTATTCAAGCACTTGTGTGAATATAGCAAAGTTTTTCTATATCCCACCCTTATTAATGAATATTTATATTATTTTATTTGTTAATTTTTGATATGATAAATTTCAATAAGAAGCATATTGAATTAGATTCCCTGAATTTGGAGTAAGGTTATCTGTATTTTAATAAAATTTCCAAGAGACTCATCCTAATGAATTAGAAACCTATTGCTATAGATCATCAATCTAGAAAATTCAAGAACTATTTGGCAGGTGCAGGAATTAGTGTCTGTTTCAACAAATCATTGTTAAGTGCTTCATATAGAAGGACACTGATAATCTCTGAGCACTTCCCACACAGCATCTCATTTAGTCTTTACATAAATCCTTTAAGATAAGTAATATTTATCATTCCTATTCTCTGAATGAGAACACCAGGTCTCAGCAAGATAAATGTCTGGCAGATGTTATGCAGCTAGCAGGTAAAAAAATGTAGCTTTATCACTCCCAAAGCTAATATACTTTCAATTGAGTGGCTAAAAATTTAATTTCCATTAACTTATGACAACATAATGCTCTTAAAAAATGCTTCTTTTGTTTTGAATATAACCTAGGTTTATACAACTGAATTATTTTAACTGGTTACAAATTGTTATGACTTCTGTTTCTGACTGTTAATGGCAATGTGCTATGCCTACAGTGTTTTGATGGTTAAATCCAATTGTTTCTAAATATCTGGTTTTTATTTGAATGTGTTTATTTGAACAATCAATTTCTAGTGTAGTTGTTTATTTCCTGGACCAGCTATAGATCAATTTAAATACTCATGTTTGTGTTATTAAAAGATACTGTCTAGAGTTTAGTTTAAATTGGTTAATAAAAATGTTTAATACAATTAAAACAGTTGTAGGGAGAATCCCCTAATTTAAAATGCTCAAGGTCTAATTCAAGTGAAAAAACTTAATCTGCAGTTTGATATTTGAAGCAAATTATAAAAACTTAGATAAATAAAATATAATAAAAATTTTTAAATGAAGATAATTGTTGTATATTCATTCAAACTATATACTTTATTGATTGCCCTCACCTATATACAAATATGCATTTCAATGTCAAGTTTGAAAGATGGGTTAATTGTGCTTTTGTTGTAATTGCTGTCTTCTTTCCTTGTGAACTACGGTGGGTGTTTTTAATGAAGGGCGAGGATAAGTTGAAAAAATTCACACAATATAGTATTTCACATCACCACAATCGAATAAATTCACTAGTACAATTTTCATTCCATCTACAGAAGAACTCTCAAATTGTATTCTCAAATCCATCTTTTTCCCTATTCCAAATCTCTATCTTCCCTTTCATCTATTTTAACCTTTCCTTCCACTTCTGAGGAGGAATTAACCCTTCTACTCATTTTATTCACCAAATATATTTTAAGGCAAGACTGTGGAAAAAAGGGAACTGGCACAGTGTTAATGGAAATGTAAATTAATAGAGCCATTTTGGAAAACAGTGCAGCTTCTTCAAAAAACTAAAAATGCAACTACTATGTGATCCAGCAATTCCACTTCTGGATATATATACAAAGGAATTGAAATCAGTATCTTAAAAAGGTATCTGCACTCCCATGGTCTTTGCAGCATTATTTGCAGTAGCCATGGAAACAACCTAAATCTTCATCAGTAGATGAATGAATAAAGAAAATATGTTATATATACCTGGTGGAATACTATGCAGCCTTTAAAAAAAGAAAATCCTGTCATTTCTGACGTGGATGAACGTGGAGGACATTATACTGAGTGAAATAAGCCAGGCACAGAAAGACAAATACTGCATGATCTCCCTTATATGTGGAATCTAAAAAGATCAAATCTGTAGAGGTAGAGAGTAGAATGGTGGTTACCAGAGGCTGAGGTAGGGGTGGACAGGGGCGGACTGGTCAAAGGGTACCAAGTTTCAGTTAGGAGGAATAAGTTCTAGTGATTTATTGCACAGCATGGTGACTACAGTTAAAATGTATTGTATATTCCAAAATTGCTAATGGAGTGGATTTTAAATATTTTCCCCACAAAGTAATGATAAGTATGTGAGGTGGTGGCAAACATACTATTCAGCCTGCTGTAATCATTCCACAATATATACATGCATTATAACATCACATTACATGTATACTGCAAACAAGAGTGGTGACAATTTGGTTGGATAAAAATGGAGGCATTTGAGAGATATTAGAATATATAGTGTTACAATTTTGGTATAAAGTGACGAAGAAGGATAAATTAGGGATTGTAGTCATAACCAACATATATTAAATATTTATTATAAAATAACCATTCAACAATCATTATATCACCCAGTTCACACACCCACACACACCAAATACACACAAACCCACACACAATGAAAGAGACATATCATGCGCATATTACAAGTAAAAAATTTTAAAGTAAGTTTCAGAGAGATTAAATAATTTGTCTAAAGTTACTCAGACTTGCAATGGTGATATTGGGTTTTACATTTCACTTTGTGGCCTAAACGAGTTCACTGTGTTCACTGTGTTTATCTAGATTCCTGGATTGAACAAGCAGATGGCTGGGGGTGTCATCCTCTGAAATGAAAGCGGGAAATTGGCACTTGGTGGCGAATCTGGCAAGATGGCCCAATAGGAAGAATTCTGCTCTGCAGCTCCCAGTGAGACCAATGCAGAAGGCGGGTGATTTCTGTATTTCCAACTGAGGTACCAGTTTGGCACATGGTTAGGAAGCAGGTGCAGTCCATGGAGGGCAGGCAGAAGCATGGTGGGGCATTGCCTCACTCGGGAAGTGCAAGGAGCTTCACCAGCCAAGGGAAGCTGTGAGGGACTATCTATTCAGCCTAGATACTACACCTTTCCCACAGTTTTTGCAATCTGCAGACCAGGAGAGTCCCCATGTGCCTACACCACCAGGGACCTGGGTTTCAAGCACAAAACTGGGTGGCTGTTTGGGCAGATACTGAGCCAGCTGCAGGAGTTTTATTTCATACCCTAGTGGCACCTGTAACATCAACAGACAGAACTGTTCACTCCCATGGAAAGGCAGCTGAAGCCAAGTGGTCTCACTCAGCCAGTCCCACTCCCATGGAGCCCAGCAAGCTAAGAATCACTGGCTTAAAATTCTCACTGCCAGTACGGCAGTCTGAAGTTGACCTTGATGATCGAGCGTGTTTGGGGCGGGGCATCCACCATTACTGAGGTTTGAGTAGGCAGTTTTCCCCTGACAGTGCTAAGGAGGCCTGGAAGTTTGGACTGGGTGGAACTCAACACCACATGGCAAAGTGGCTGTGGCCAGACTGCTTCTTTAAATTCCTCCTCACTGGGGAGGGCATCTCTGAAAGAAAGGCAGCAGTCCCAGTCAAGGGCTTATAGATAAAACTCCTATCTTCCTGGGACAGAGTACCTGGGGAAAGGAGCGGCTGTGTGCACAGCTTCATTGGACTTAAACATTCCTGCCTGCCGGCTCTGAAAAGAGCAGTGGATCCTGACAAGGAGGTTTCTCCCAGCACAGCACTCAAGCTCTGCTGAGGGACAGACTGCCTCCGCAAGTGAATCCCTGACCCCAGTGCCTACTGACTGAGAGAGACTTCCCAACAGGGGTTGACAGACATCTCATAGAGGAGAGCTCCAGCTGGCACTGGGCTGGTGCCCCTTTGGGATGAAGCTTCCAGAGGAAGAAGCAGGCAGTAATAGTTACTGTTCTGCAGCCTCCACTGGTGATACTCAGGCAAATAGGGTTTGGAGTGGACCTCCAGCAAACTGCAGCAGACCTGCGGAAGAGGAGCCTGACTGGTAGAAGAAAAACTATTAAACAGAAAGCAATAACATCAACATCAACAAAAAGGACCCCCACACAAAATCCCACCCAAAGGTCATCAACCTCAAAGATCAAAGGTAGATAAATCCATGAAGATGAGGAAAAACCAGCACAAAAATGCTGAAAATTCCAAAAACATCCTTCTGAAGAAGAATGCCTTTTCTCCAAATGATCGCAACTCCTCTCTAGCAAGGGCACAAAACTGGGCAGAGAATGAGTTTGATGAATTAATAGAAGTAGGCTTCCGATGGTGAGTAACAACAAGCTCCACTGAGCTAAAGGAGCATGTTCTAACCTAATGCAATGAAGCTAAGAACATTGACAAAAGATTACAGGAACTGCTAACTAGAAGTTTAGAGAAAAACATAAGTGACCTGATGGAGCTGAAAAACACAGCATGAGAACTTCATGAAGCATACACAAGTATCAATAGCCAAATTGATCAAGCAGAAGAAAGGATGTCAGAGATTGAAGATCAACTTACTAAACTAAGGTGTAAAGACAATATTAGAGAAAAAAGAGGGAAAAGGAAGGAAAAAATCTCCAAGAAATATGGGACTATGTGAAAAGACCAAACCTATGATTGAGTGGTGTACCTGAAAGTAACACGGAGAATGGAACCAAGTTGGAAAACACACTTCAAAATATTATCCAGGAGAATTTCCCCAACCCAGCAAGACAGGTCAACATCCAAATTCATGAAATACAGAGAATACCACTAAGATACTGCTCGAGAAGGGCAACCCCAAGACATATAATCATCAGATTATCCAAGGTTGAAATGAAAGAAAAAATGTTAAGGGGAGCCAGAGAGAAAGGTTGGGTTACCTACAAAGAGAAGCCCATCAGACTAACAGTGGATCTCTCTGCAGAAAACCCACAAGCCAGAAGAGAGTGGGGGCCAATATTCAACTGTTTTTTAAAAAGAATTTTCAACTCAGAATTTCGCATACAGCCAAAGTAAGCTTCATAAGTGAAGGAGAAATAAAATCTTTACAGACAAGCAAATGCTGAGGGATTATGTCACCACCAGGCCTGCCTTACAAGAGTTCCTGAAGGAAGCACTAAACATGGAAAGGAAAAACTAGTACCAGCTACTGCAAAAACACAACATAATATAAAGGCCAAAGACACTATGAAGAAACTGCATCAACTAATGTTCAAAGTAACCAACTAGCATCATGATGAATGGATCAAATTCACACATAAAAAATATTAACCTTAAATGTAAATGGGCTAAATGTCCCAATTAAAAGACAGAGACCGGCAAATTGAATAAAGTGTTGAGACCCATTGGTGTGCTGTATTCAGGAGACCCATCTCATGTGCAAGTACACACATAGGCTCAAAACAAAGGGATGGAGAAATATTTACCAAGCAAATGGAAAAAAAAAAAGAAGGGGTTGCAATTCTAGTCTCTGATAAAACAGAATTTAAACCAACAGAGATCAAAAAAGACAAAGAAAGGCATTATACACAATGGTAAAGGGATCAATACAACAAGAAGAGCTAACTATGCTAAATACACATGCAGCCAATACAGGAGCACCCAGATTCATAAAACAGGTTCTTACAGACCTACAAAGAGACTTAGATTTCACACAATAATAATGGAAGATTTTAATACTTCACTGTCAATATTAGACAGATCAATGAGACAGAAAATTATCAAGGATATTCAGGACTTGAATTCAGCTCTGGACCAAGCAGACCTAATAGACATTTACAGAACTCTCCACCCCAAATCAACAGATATACATTCTTCTCAGCAGCACATAGCAATTATTCTAAAATCGACCACAAAATTGGAAGTAAAACACTCCTCAGCAAATGCAAAACAATGGAAATCAAAACAGTCTCTCAGACCACAGTGCAATCAAATCAGAACTCAGGATTAAGAAACTCAAAACCTCACAACTACATGAAACCTCACAATTACATGAACAACCTGCTCCTGAATGACTACTGGTTAAATAATAAAATTAAGGGAGGAATAATGAAGTTCTTTGAAACCAATGAGAACAAAGAGACAATGTACCACAATCTCAGGAACACAGCTAAAGCAGTGTTAAAAGAAAAATTTATAGCACTAAATGCCCACGTCAGAAAGCAGGAAAGATCTAAAATCGATCCCCTAACATCACAATTAAAAGAACTAAAGAAGCAAGAGCAAACAAATTCAAAACCTAGCAGAAGACAAGAAATAACTAAGATCAGAGCAGAACTGAAGGAGATAGAGACACAAAAAGCCCTTCAAAACATCAATGAATGCAGGAGCTGGTTATTTGAAAAGATGAACAAAACAGATAGACTGCTAGCAAGACTAGTAAAGAAGAAAAGAGAAGAATCAAATAGACACAATAAAAAATGATAAAGGAGTTATCACCACTGACCTACAGTAATAGAAACTACCATCAGAGAATACTTTAAACACCTCTATGCACATAAACTAGAAAATCTAGAAGAAATGGATAAATTCCTGGACACATACACCCTTCCAAGGGTAAACCAGGAAGAAGTTGAATCCCTGAATAGACCAATAACAAGTACTGAAATTGAGGCAGTGATTAATATCCTAAAAAACAAAAAATCTCCAGGACCTAATGGATTCACGGCTGAATTCTACCAGAGGTACAAAGAGGAGCTGGTACCATTCCTTTTGAAACTATTCCAAACAATAATAAAGAGGGACTCCTCCCTAGCTCATTTTATGAGGCCAGCATCATCCTGATTCCATAACCTGGCAAAGACACAACAAAAAAAGAAAATTTCAGGCCAGTATCCCTAATGAACATCGATGCAAAAATGCTCAATAAACCACTGGCAAACCAAATCCAACAGCACATCAAAAATCTTATCCACTACAATCAAGTCAGCTTCATCCCTGGGACGAAAGGCTGGTTCAACATACGCAAATCAATAAACGTAATCCATCACATAAACAGAACCAATGAGAAAAACCACATGATTATCTCAATAGATGCAGAAAAGGCCTTTGATAAAATTCAATATCCCTTCATGCTAAAAACTCTCAATAAACTAAGTACTGATGGAACACACACATATATATGACCTATTCACAACAAACCCATAGCCAATATCATAGTAAATGGAATTACTTTCTCCCAGGGATCTCCTGATGCTTTTGTTTTGTTACCCAAGTCCTTTATGTTCTATGATCATTGCTCTTTACTTCAAAATATGCCTTTCCCATGTCCCTATTTGTGGGGAAGCTGTTGCGGTAAAAAGACTAAACAAAATAACTTAAACAATAATGTATTACTCCTCTAAGGTTATTTGCCTTGAAATAAGAATTTTCTTTTTCAGAATAGCCTCTTAATTTTAGTCATTTTTATCCACTCAGCCTGTATGTTTTTCTTCATGCTTTCATTTCTATCTGCTAATCTACATATTTTTAAAGCTCAGCTTAAATGCCTCTTTTCTCTTCAACTGAAATGGTTCTGTCCCTTCCTGGAAAACCTATAGGCCTTTGTTTCAATCTTAACTATGATGCATAACACACAACATACTTGTGTGACTTATATCACCTATTTGTCCATCATCTCTTATGGTGCATATTCTGTCTTACTCATCTATTTCTTAATGAATTATTAAGTAGCTGGGGACACAGTGGTCTAACATTCAGTAATGGATTACTACTGTTGGAATATAAAGCATTATAGCAAAATTTTCCAAGAAAACAATGGTATTTCCTCCCTTTTTTACATACTTATTATGATGTAGGACTTGGGAAAACATGTTCAGACTTTACATATTATTTTGATTCTTATACCATTCATATTAGTTAGAGATGAGGAGTCTGTAATTTATGGAGGATTACTTATAAGATCACATAGTTAACAAGTAGTGAACTAAGAGTAGAAAAAATTTCTTCTATTTCCGAATCTAGAACAACATCCTGCAGCTGGTACTCAAATTGTGCTGCATGGGTCATGGTTGCCTCTCATAGGCATAGATTGGCCCTGGCACAGAATAGAATGTACCACATGAAGCACAAGTATTTCACACAGAGTTATAGGAAAATTACTCCTTTTCCGAGCAGCCATGGTCTTGACTCCTTACGAAAGAACCAAAACTTGATATAATACAAAGACAACTGAGAAAATGTTTTCAGAATTTCACATCATAGTAAAGAGCTTAAGAATGGCCTGTAAGAACTCACAAGGAAAGGCCCCCAGAAAATTCATGAGAATGTGTGCCCTCCAAGCTCTCAGTCTTGACTCTTTCACTTCCTTCTAGGGGACCCACTAGCTCTTCATTAAAGAGTGTTCTCGAAAAAGAGGCCTTAGAAATTCAGAATCTTAAAATTTCAAATTTCCTCAAAATATACTATCCAATTCCTTATAAAAACTGAAATCACATAGCAAACATGTGAAATCAATGTGGCAAAAGCTCAATCAATAATAGCTAGCATGCAAGGATATTAGATCTACATGAAAGATTGCTTCTTGTGAGAAAGTCACACAAAGTGTGTTCCTGATACTATTCTCTGCAATCCAGTGGCATTTTAGTCTCTTTTTGTAGAATAAATGCACTGTCCTTTATTTAATAAAGAATCAGCAAACCAGCAGAAGGCTATTCTGAATGATATAAAAATTACCCAAAATGAAAGAAGCTTCCTGATTCACATACTCAATAGGTTGAGTGTCACCCAAAGCATGGGACAGACAATTTTATTATTCCCTCCTTTGGAACTCCTCAGGTCATTACACTTCCATCTCCTACACACTTAGTCTCACATCCAAAAAGCAAGACACAGAAAAGTGTATCTCTAAGAGCAATAAGGCTATAGTTAAGCAATTAAAAATACTTACTTACTCACCTGTGATTGGAGATATCGAGCAGAGATTACCATTTAGACTTTAAGAGACTGATATGGGGCTGCTTTTATGAGCACAAAGAAGTAACACAAAATAATGTTCCCTATAGAGTCTGTGCTGGTAAACTTCTGAGTGATAGGCTTTCTAGCTGAGTGCCAAGACTCTACTCAGTTCCTTAAGGCCAATGCATGGGACTGGAGTAAGGAAAATGCTCTTTGGATTAAGAAGATCCTCACATCTTATGGGAATATTTCAAGAGCCTCGGAGACACACCTTGGGGATCTTCAAGAACAGGTCCTGAGACTCACTACTTCTGATTCCTGCCTCAACCCCTGAGCATCTAGTTGTCTTCTAGTGGTTCTGTTACCATCATAATTATGCTTCAGGAAGTCTCCTGTGGAATCTGACCTGCTCCAGGTGGACCACTACCTCTTGGCTCACATCTGTCCAATGAGAAACAACCCACATCCTTTCCCTATTATCAGAGGAAATGCAGTTCTCTAGATTTTGCTTCTCGGCCACATAAGAAATATCAGTCTTTGACTCCAAAATGCTGGATGTAGAAGTCAAACTCTCTAACTGGTTATCTTTTTCTCTCTCAGCTTAAATTAGGGAAAAGCACCCTGAACACTATTGCCAGCTACATATGTTGTACCTTGATCATGAGTGACGACATTAGTGCCTGGATTTATATTATATCACACTAATGTTATTGATACCAGAAAGTGGTCCTGTGTACTCACAACAGATAAGAAGATCTACATTCCACAACCTCAAAAATAATGATTTTTTTGTCTCACTACTTGCCATAATAAAGTAATGAGATTTTCTCTCCTAATTAAACATCTAAAAAATGGAACAAAATATATAAAGCAATGATTTTAAGACACTATACAAGACAGGGTTGGGTACGCCCCGTGACCCATCCACCTGATTGGAACAACTTGTAATAGACAAGGACTTAGGAAGGACATTACCTTAGTAGTGGGGGCTAAATTAACCTCAGAATAAATGATGTTCTGTATCTACATTAGCAAATAAAAAATATATGCCTCAAAATAAGCCTAATAATTTAGGGGAAATACAGACATAGAGAGAGAAGATTTTTTTTTAAGACTCACATAGAACTTGTTTAAATAAAAAATCCAAAATATGAGTGAAAAATAAATTGCATGTAATAAACAGTAGATTAATTACTGCAGAAGAAAAAAAATCAAGGAACTTGGAGACGTAGACATAAAAACAATCCAAAATGAAGCATAGATAAATTGTTTTAATAAAATGGACAAAGCATCAATGACCTATGTCATAATTTCAAGTAGTCTAACATATGTGCAACTGGAGTCCTAAATAGTGTATGATTTTTAAAAATTAAGGAAATAATGACTGAATTTTTCCAAATTTGATAAAATATGTAATCTAGATCCAAGAAGCCCAATAAAAATTAAATAGAATAAATACTAGAAAACATTACAATGAACATCATAAACTAATTGCTAAAAAAGTTATAAAGAAAAATCTTAAAATCAGCAAGAGAAAAATCAACACTGTTATTACAGAGGAATAAAGATAAGAATGGTAGCATACATCCCACCAGAAATTGTGTGAGACAGGTAATGGAGCAACAGCTTTAAAGCACATAAACAAAAGTCTGGCAATTTAAAATTTTATATACAGAGTAAACGCCTTTTAAAAATAAACGCAAAGTACTTTTTCATGCCAACAAAAGCTGAAGTAAATTATTACCAGCAGAACGTTACGACAAGAAATAGTTAAGGAAGGTCTTTAAAAAAAAGAAAAAAAGATACCAGATAAAAATCAGTGTCTCCATGAAGGGACAAAAAGTGCCAGAAATTATAAATACGTGTTTAAGTGTAAAAGACATTGTTATTTTTTTAATTACCTTAAAAATAATATAATTTTTCAAAAAAAAAACAGAATTGCAGTGTCTTGGATACTAATAACATAAGTAAAAGTGAAATGTGTGACATTAAAATCACAAAGCATGAACAGGGAGATGGAAGTACAGTATGACATGGCTATAGCAATATATCTTAAATGATGTAATATTATGTGAAGAAATATTTTATGAATTTAAAATGTACATTGTAAACCCTAGAGTAACCACAAAAATATAAAATAAAAAGGAATAAATAAAAGTGCAATAGTGAAAATTTAATGAAAGTAAAATATTCCCATAGAAAACAGTAAATGAAAGAAGAAGCAATAACAGACAAATAGGACAAATGAAAGGCAAACAGTTGGAGGACAAATTTAAATTCAATTCTATAAAAAATGTACCAGATTTAAATTGTGCAAACACTCCAACTAAAACAAGGAGCTTATCACATTGGCTTAATGGGTATGCAAATGCAGTTACATAGAAGGAATAACTTTTAGTATTTGATAGCAAACTAATGCAGGGACAGTAATGTATGTTCAGCTTAATTGTGGTATACACAAAGTATACATATACTAAAACATCATGCTGTGAAGCCTAAATATATCAATTTTAATCTGTTAATTATATTTCAATAAAGCTGGGGAAAAACAAGGTATTTTCAATGGCTAAAAAAAACTCTCCCTAAAATTGAATACCCATTAAAAATTATCTTCAAGAATTAAGATTAACAAAAATGATATTCTAGACAAAAACTAATGTAAGAAAAATTATCATCAGTATATTTCTGTTGAAGGAAACACAAAAGGAAAAAAATAGGCAAAAATAAAGATTATCTCTTGCGGAATTTCAGTAAGATAGAATCAAGATCAATGGAACATGAAAGTTATGAAAAAATATTCTATTTCTTTTCAATTGAGCCCAATATTTCTGAAGAAGAAGCAAAAAGTTTTGGAGTTGACTGACCATTTGGAAGAAACCACTTAGGAAGGACTGTTTGAACTTGTTTAGATTGTGCATAATTAGGGCATGAAAAAAGGCAAAATTTGCCTCAAATAGAAATTTTGCAGGCAAAGTCAATGTTTTTGGAGTTATTTAAATTAAGCTAAATTCAGGACAACTGAGGAGATTGCAGGAAAACTGAATGAAGGTTTCAGATAAATGAGAACTAATTGTAGAGGAAATTACTAAATATTAGAGGAGATCCTGAGTAATTAACAAAGGCAAAAGGACGAAAGGTTCCCTGTGAACCAATAACTTAAAAACGGTAATGTTGAACACAAAGTGACAATGCAGAAAAAACACACAAAATAGAAAATTAGAAAGTTCTAGTGAAGATATAAAATTTAGTGATAAAAATATTTCTAAACTTTGAATTTTTAACTTACTCAGGAAATATAGTGTGCAGAATAATAGAAGAGTCTTTATTTGAATTTTGGAAAATGGATTTTGTTACATTCAAATGGTTTTGTTTATTTAAAAGACCTCCATTTCTTACAATTTACTTACTTGAATTTAATATACTATATGTATATCAGAACATGTGCTGGAATAACAGTTATTTACATCAGCACTTGAAATCCATACAAGGCAGGAATTTCCAACTAATCTGTGATTATATTGTGTAAAGTGTTAATATAGAATTGTAGTACTTAATATATTTTAATACTATATTACACTCATCATTAGTTTTGTGTGTGTGTCTGGCTAATGTCTCATACAGCTTTGGTTATAACTTTCTATATTGCATCAACTGTGTCTTTATACATCAATTAAGTGCTTAGAATGAAATGTTATTTATTTATGATCGAATTAAGCTTGTGATGTGAAAAAAAATTCACTTGAAAGGAGGCATGTAGTAAAGTTGGATTTCTACCAGACATTAAGCACCATGAAGGCAAGATATTTGTTTTGCTCACTACTGTGTTCCTAGTACCTAACACAGTGACAGTGAGATAGTAGGCACTGTGTAAGTATTCTTGGATGAATTATTATGTGGTTGGTCAAGCCTCCAACCTCAATCTATCTTGAAATTCACCTTGAGTCATCTCATAAGCATAAATTCATGTGTGATCCAAGTGGCTCATTAGTTACAAAGATACTTCTGTTACTTGGAAAATTCCAAAGGTTTTTGTCCTAGGAGAGATGCCACAATCTTTTTTGCACAGCAGATACCTACTCTAATCCCTCCCTATACTTCCTACCTCCTTAGTTCTCCTGGCCACATAATTATCCTGACATATGTACTTATGCGTTTGGTTATTTTGGGCCTCCATCACATTAAACTTTAAGTTTGATGACATTATGGAATTTGTTTTGCTCGCTCCTCTGTTTCTTGAACCTACTACACTGCCTAATATAATATGTGCTCAAAATTTTTGAAAGAAAAATAAAAACCAAGTAAACTAATCATTTCTTACAGTGAAGTGATGGAAATCACTCAATAGAAATCAGATATCCCTCATTAGTCCTAGTGGTGCTGCTGCCAGTCTTTAAACAAGTTCCTCCCAAAGATTTTCTTCAGAGCCATCATCACTTCTTTGTTCCTAAGGGTGTAGATCAATGGGTTCAGGACAGGGGTGACGGTGCTATATATGATGGCCATTATCCGGTCCTGAATCATGAAGGTGGCTGAAGCAGGACGAATATATGTGAGGCCCACAGGTCCATAGAAAAGACATACCACCATAAAATGGGAGGCACAAGTGGAAAGAGCCTTATGGAGTATTCTACAGGACCTGTTCTTAAACAGAAGGAAACCAATTATATAGAAGTAGGAGAGAAGAGTCAGAAAGAACCCTCCCATGGATATGCTGCCTGTGACAATGGAAAGAAGCCATTGATTGAGTAGTGTGTTGCTACAGGCCAGTTCTAAGAGCGGCTTGACATCGCAGAAGAAGTGATTGAGTTTCTGACAGCCACAGAAACTCAGGTGTGCAGTCATAACAGAATGCATCAGAGCATAAAAGAAGCTGATGAGCCATGCCCCAGACGCCAACAGAATACACACCTGGGGGTTCATGATGACAGTGTAGCGGAGAGGATTGCAGATAGCAACAAAACGGTCAAAGGCCATGATAGCCAGTAAAATGGCCTCTGTACTTCCCAGAAAGTGGAAGAAGTGTAGTTGGGTGATACAGCCTAGAAAAGATATAGCCCTGCGAGTGGAGACGAGGTTTACGAGCAGCTTGGGTAGTGTCACTGAAGAATAGCAAATATCCAGACAAGAAAGGTTTCCCAGAAAAAAATACATGGGGGAATGGAGTTGTGGTTCCAAACCAACCATCACCAATATAGATCCATTTCCAATCAAGTTTATCAGGTAAATGATTAAGAAAATCCCAAAGAAGAGAGGCTGCAGCTCCTGAACACCAGTCAGGCCAAGTAGAAGAAACTCATCCATTGTAGTGACATTCTCCATTGCTCTGGGAAGCAAATTTAACAATAACAGAATTAATTTTTCTGAAGTTTTAATTTTATACTGAGAGGATTAAATAAAGCAAGTTTACTATTTGGAGGAACCTAGGGGTGAGCAACAGTGTGAAGAATAGTTATGAACAGTAAAACAAAATTTATGTACAACAAAATTGAGGAAGACTAATATACCTGATAAATTCTGAGCTGTTGAAATGGCACTAGAGTAATAAGAGCATTATATTATGAACAAATCAGATATAGATAAAGAGCATTTGTTTTCAAAACTAAGAAGTGTAAGATTTGATGGACATAATCATAACCTCATGTGTGGCATTAGAATTATGTACTACAAAAATTTTAAACATACAAACGGAATAGTTTTTCAACTTATGATTCCAGGTTCTGGCAAAAACTCAGATGTAGCTTGGTGGGGATTTCATCACTTCTTCTAAGATACATAAAAGCCACAAGAGAGTAACATATCTCTTCTGACAACCCAAACTTTCAGTGAAAGTAAGAGACACAAACACCCACAAACCAAATGTTGTATAAGTAGAGGAGAAAAAAGCAGCATGATTAGTATCATTAGTCATAAGACTGCGGCATAGCAATGAGGTTGTGGATATAGTTGGGAAAAAACTGAAATAGTTAGAGGTCCCATTAGTAGAAGAACTTCAAAAACACCCCCAATTTTTCATATCTGACAGAACTCTCAAAACTTAATAGTATTCTTAAAAGTCCAAGAACATGGGCAAAAACTAGGAACAGACATACAAACATAAACAGAAAATGATATATAAATGACAAATTAACACAGGAAAAGGTGATCAAAATCATTTTCATCAGCACAATGCAAATTAAAACCAGTAAAATGCTACAACACATCTATCAAAATAGATAAAATAAAAATAGTGACAACACCAAATGCTAGGGAGGATACAGAAAGACTGGATCACAAATATAATACTGGTCAGGATATAAAATGGTACAACTGCTCTGGAGGGAGTATAGTCGCTTCTTATGAAATTAAACATACGCTTGCTATATGACTCAACAATTGCACTCTTTGGAATTTATGTCAGTACAATAAAAACATGTTCACACAAAAACTTGTATGTGAGTGTTCATAGACTCTTTATTTATAATAGCCAAAAGCTGGAAATACCCCAAATGTCCTGCAATGGAGAAATGGTTACACAAACTGTGGTATATCCATACCGTGGAATGCTACTTACCAATAAAAAGAAAACAATGATTTGGTAAACTCTCCAGGAAATTATGTTTAATTTTTCAAAAAGTGAATTCCAAAAAAATTATATACTGTATGATTCCATGTATATAACATTTTTGAAACAATATTTTAGAAATGAGGAAAAGATTGGTAGTTACAGTTGGAGAATGAAGTTGGAGAAGGAGCAGAGGAGAGGTGAGTGTGGTCATGAAAGGGTACCAAGAAAGATCCTTGTGGTGATGGAACTCTTCTGTATTTTGACTATGATGGCAGATACAGGAACATGAGATAAAACTGTGTAGAATTAAACTCAGATACACAGAGCAATTGAATACAAATAAAACTGGGGCTATCATTCAGATTCATGGGTTGTATCAGCATCAATATTCTGATTGTGATACTGTGCTGCAATTTGTTACCTTGGGGAGCAACCACGTAAAAGGAAAACAGCATCTTTGTGTATTTTTTCTTACAACTGCATATGGTAATTATACATAAGATTTTAATTAAAATGGCAAATCATATCTGTACAAAGATCAAGATACTTAATAAATTATATATGTTTGAGAATGGCTAAGTAGGAATTTCTGATAATGGCAATTTGTACTAGTTATATGCTGGGTAATTTTTTCAATAGCTCTCAAAGTGGAAAATTATGAATCACATACTTTGTATTATAATTTACCTGTAGATATTATTCAATATGTGGAAATCATTATTATATACCATAATATTTATTTGAGTATTTTAAAAGCAAACATTAGACAGAAGCCTAACAGCCAAAATAGGGGACTAGGTGAATTATTACACCTATAAGAGAGAATAATATGCAGCTTTAAAATACATATATGTACATATATATATACACACAAAGAAAATAGCTAGGTGGATAGGTACAGAAAGGTGCACAATTCATATATATGCAGATTTTCACATATGTACATATACACATAGAAATTATATATGTTATTAATGCCAAGGTGACTTGTTAAATGCTATAACCAAGATGCAGTACAATGTGAGTAGTATGCTAAAATATCTGTTTAAAATTTTTTCAATAGGCACATGTACTTCTAAATGGACATAAAAGAAACTGGTAACAGTTGTAGTCTCTAGGAAGAGAAACTGGCTGGCAAGGAGGCAAAGGCAGATTTCTTCTTTTTAATATATTTTGAATACATTTTGAATTTTGTACCATATTCATATATTATGTACTCAAAAAACAAAATTATTTTCTCTAAAAATAAGCATGGCAATACTATGCACAAATACATAGTTGTGAAAAAGATGGCCGGGTGCGGTGGCTCAAGCCTGTAATCCCAGCACTTTGGGAGGCTGAGACGGGCGGATCACAAGGTCAGGAGATCGAGACCATCCTGGCTAACACAATGAAAACCCGTCTCTACTAAAAAAAAAAACACAAAAAACTAGCCGGGCGAGGTGGCGGGCGCCTGTAGTCCCAGCTACTTGGGAAGCTGAGGCAGGAGAATGGCGTAAACCCGGGAGGCACAGCTTGCAGTGAGCTGAGATCCGGCCACTGCACTCCAGCCCGGGCGACAGAGCGAGACTCCGTCTCAACAAAAAAAAAAAAAAAA
>NC_037671.1:32221882-32299695 GCF_003255815.1 Theropithecus gelada
AAAAAAAAAAAAAAAAAAAAAAAAAAAAAAAAAAGAAAAAGAGCAGTGAACTGAGCATCTAAAATATTTAGGCCCAGTGATATTATGTATAAATGGTAGTGTGTATGACAAGTACAGTCTGTTTTGTAGATGGCAAAGTGGAGACTGTAACTTACTTTGGACTCGAAAGTCTCTACTTTGGCATCTGTAAAACAGATTATACTTGTCATATGCTTTTCTCTGTTTTATCAAATCTAAGGCACTATTCCATTTATTCTTTTTTTTTTCCAAGACCGTCTTGCTCTGTCACCCAGGCTGGAGCACAGAGGCGCAATTTCGGCTCACTGCAACCTCCACCTCCTGAGTTCAAGCAATTCTCATGCTTCAACCTCCCAGATAGCTGAGATTACAGGCATGCACCACCACACTGTGCTAATTGTTGCATTTTTAGTAGAGACAAGGTTTTACCAGGTTGGCCAGCCTGGTTTCCAGTGCCTGATCTCAAGTGATCTCCCCACCCCACCTCGGCCAAAGTGTTAGGATTACAGGTGTAAGCCACCATGCCTGGCCACCATTTATTCTTAAAGGTAGAATTTTACATGTCTGTCTACTCACTAGAATATCAGATTATTAGAGGTGGAAAAAAAACTAAGAGTATCTTATTCTTCATATTCTTACAGTTCCTATATCGTGTAGAAAATCAGAACAATGGTGTGGAAAATGATCTATAGAATAAAATTGGTCACTTATTCTGGCTATCCATGTACTCTTACAAATGACTGTTAAAATAAACAATTATTCTAATATAATAATTGTAAATATGAAATAAATTTCAAGAAAAAATAAGCATTAAAAGAAAGACAAATAGTAATATCTTTAAGTAACTTTGAACTAGTGACTTTGATATCATAACTACATCTTCCAAGTATAAAATTAATTCTGGCTGTATAGCTTCTAAGAGGGAGATCTCTACTCTAGCCCCCACTCTGAGTTCTAGATTTATCTAATTTCATATTTGACTCTCCACTTGAATTCACACAAAACCGTGTATGTATATATTCATAGAATCTTTATTCATAACAGACCAAAACTGGAAATAGCCCAAATGTCCTTCGATGGAGGGATGGTTGAATTCTTCACTGAATTACAAAAATCAACATGTCAAACAGAATGCATCCTCTTTCCAAGCATGCTCCTCTCACAGTGTCTCAACGTAATGAACAGAATAAGAACCATCTAGTTGTTCAAACCAGAAATGTGAGAACCACATTGACTTCTCCTTCACTTCAATCTCTCTCTTTAAGTCAGTCATCAAGTCTCTGAAACATCCCTCAAATTCATGTCTCTTTATCCACACTGCCACAACCCTGGCCCAAGTCATAACTGCCTTTCAACTTAACTACTGCAAAGCAACCTTACAGTTCTTTTCTTCCCCTACGTCATGCCATCTTCATAGTGTAACCAGAATGATTGTTTAAAGACCTGTGTTATACTATAAATTTCTATGTGAAACATTTCAGTACCTTCCAACTGGACAAGCTTACAAACCCTTCATGAATGTCTGTGGCTTATCTCTTCAGTCTCAGCTTTTATATTACTTGGATGTGGTCATACTGGGTATCTTCCAATTCCTCAAATATATCAGGGTGTCCATCGACAGGGACTTCATTCACACTTGTCCTCCCTGGATCACTCTTTACTGCCCCTGTCCTTTAATGTAAGAAAGTATCTATTTATCCTTTGGGTTTCAGCCTGTCTCAAGTTAAGTTAGACCCTATTATGATACCCTTCTATAGGTTTCTGTACTTCCATTTTTCTGGTAATCATTATTATCCTTCTTCAGCTACTTTCTCCTATCATTAAACCCTAGATTTATTACTCATTACTCAATAGTCATTAATAACTTCAACCCTTCATAATCTCAGTAATAATCATCCTAGACTCCAACTACCACCAGCTAAATTTCTAATTTACTCTCTCCAATACCACAAATCCTATAATCTTCATCCTCTAAATTGCAGTTATTCTATGTCATATTCTTTAATACTCTCATGTACTCACCCTCCTCCTTACCCACCTTAAGTTCCATATGCATATTTACAGTCACTTTATAGTAGCATATATCCTTATATCCCTTGACCAATTTGTGCTTCATGTCTTTACCTGGAAAAAGTCAAACCACTCTCTACTTCCTCTGCATCTAAATATTTGCAGCTGAACATGATTGGAGGAAAATGCATCTATGCTCACTTGTCTAGATCTAAATTCACTGATACTCAACTGCATTGAAATCTTGGGAATACCACTGACTCAACCACCTGGCCCACCCACCTAATGACCCAAGTACTAAGCCATCCTGCCCAGGACTCCAGGAACAAACCTACCTCCAGACCACGCTGTATGACCTGCCCAGAATCTCTGGATAGGCTGATGCATGAAGGGCGTTCCCTGCCGAAATAGTCTGTAAAGACTGGAATATATGCCTATTTCTTCAAATGCACAGACACCAACACATGACCACAGGGATCATAAGCAATAAAAAAAAAACCCTGAAATCTTAGAGATACCAATCAATTACATATTTCCCTTTCTCTTTACAGCCCATACCTCTAACTCTTCTCTCTCATCCTCTCTCGGAGAATGACATTGTTTCTTTTATTTTGGAATAGTAAAAGCAGTCAGAAGAGAATGTCTCCAAGTTTCATCCTAGTATCTACCCACAGTTTTGTAACTATCCTCATACACTGTGCATTCACTGTGTTTCTAATGGCTTCATAATTGAGACTCCTGATGAAGACTTCCTCTTTCACTTGTGTCCAAGAGTCCATTCTCTCTCATCTTCTAAGAATATTGCTCCAGTTATTTTCTCATCTCTGTCTTAAATCATGAAAATTTTCTTCTCCTCTACTACCTGTCTCTCTCTGTTCCATTTCTGTGCTCCCTTTTGCAATTAAATTCTGTAAACATTTGCCTATACATGCTGTTCGCAATTCTCTTTCCATTCTCTCCTACACTTACACCAATTAAAATTTTACCCTCACTGTTCTACCAAAATTTATTTTATAAACAACACCAATAACAATTGCATTAACAAATCAAAAAATGAAGTCTCATTTTACTTGATCTTTGAACACCACGTGGCAGGGTTAATCACTCTTTCCACCTTGAAATGGATACCACATGCTTGTGTTTTTCTTCCTGTCTCACTAGTTTCTGTCTTACCTTTCTATATCTTTTTGCTCATTTTCCCTCATCCCTCCACCCCATGTCTTAAAGCTGAAGTAAACCTAGGACTTAGTCCTGGTACTGAGTTTTTTTCCTCTTCTCTAACTGCTTTCTTTGGTAATCTTACCAGGTTAATGGCTTTCTATATAATCTATTCTCTGATGACTCTCAGATTTATATCAATCGGTAGAACCTCTTCCTTGAATTCATGAATTTTCAACTATCTAATCACTATTTTACTGAGAGGTACACAAAACATACAAAACTTAGTTCTGGATGTTTTGCACAAATCTTATGCATCCTTCTCTACCTGGTAAATAATAAATCCATCCTCTCAGGTGTTCAAGCCCAAAACCATGATTGAAGCCTGACTCTACTCATTCTCTCACATTCCATTCCATTGACGAATTCTATTGGCTGGAATTTCAAAATAAATGCAGAATCTAGCCTTTTTTTTTTTTTTTTTTTTTTTTTTTGCTATCCCTTATGCTACTCTGTTAGTGTAAGCCACAGCAATATTAGTGCATCACCCATTTGGAATATTGGAATCATCTTATTTCTACTCCTGTACAACTAACACCACTCGTAGAACAGCATCCAAGATTGTTCTCTTTACTGTAATTCTAATGCTCTAAGCTCCCTAGTGGTTCTCATAGTAATCAGATTAAAATTCAGTCAATATAGTGACCTACAAGATCCTGCATGATCTAACCCCTTTTTATTTTTTGTATTTACTTCTACTCTACCCCTTGATTACTCAGCCCCATTGATCTCTATGCTGTTCCTAGCACTCACTAATCACACTCTCATTTCAAGCTTTGTGCAGTAGGTCTCCATTTGATTAAAACACTGTTACATGTGGTAAATGGGCATGGTTAATTTCCATATGCTTTTCAGGTATTTCCCTAAAGTGTGGCTTTATCTGATTGCCCTACATTAAATTCCTCCCCCAACACATACATATGTGAGCACACTTCCATCCTTTCCTGCTTTGTTGTTATCAATAGCACCTCTTTTAATCTGGTGGAATAGATCTTATTACACATCTTAAATTTAAACATAAGCTTTAGAAAGGAACAAATATTATATATTTTATTCAATATTGTACTCTGAGCAACTAAAACAGTGCCCAGTACATTCTAGGTATTCTCTTTCTATTTACTGGATTAACTAATGGATTGTTATTAACTGTTCAATGCTTGTCAACTATGAAAGCTATCCTCATGAGGTCAGATTTGTCTTTTTGTAAGCACTCTAATATAGAATCTATCCACAATGTTTCCCTGACTGTGATACTAAGCTCAGAACAGATTCTCCCACTTTTGTCAGAGGACACGGCAACACAGAAAGTAAACAATGTATATTTGTAGAAAAAAGAATGGTTTTTAGCCAATAGGTACAGGTTTTTCCACAATTCATTTTTGGCATGACCTGCTCTCAATGGCATTAATAATTCTTATTGATTAATTAGCATCAGTGTATAGTATTAAAAATTTAATCATAAGATTGGTGAATTGACACAAAAAGTGAGGAGCTGCATTCCGTGGGTATAGATACAGAATAAATGTTCAAAGTGAAATTATTGATAGTGGAGAGAAGAGGATTAATTTCAGGAATCATAAACATACCTGAAGGACATTGTAACAGATGCATATAATTAAGGGTTTGGGATGTACACTTGTGAAACTACGTAAGTAAATACCTTATACAACAGTTTCAAAATTATTTATTTCCTGAATAATTAACATCATCCCTCTTCTACTAAAAATAATACTACTGCAAAGTTGTGTAATTATCTAACACTAAATACAATCTAATATATTATCTAACACTGAAATTGGAATCTGCTACTTTTATCAATACTGATTGTGATAGATGCTAAAAGATTATTCACCTATTTTTTTTTACTTCTCCCTCACTTCCTTTTCCCTTTATTTCCTTGCTTTGTAACACAAATATACAGACACTACCACTATCTCCATTAAACAGTCATTCACGCTCAGACACTTAACTACAACATACACCTATACTTGATCATAGAGTCTGCTGCCCTGAAACCAAAAAAAAGTCCAAAAAAGTATAAATAAATAGATCAGGGAATTTGAAGCTTCCCTCGTAAATGTTTTATGTAATGAGCCCACCTGTTGCATCCTGTAATCTTCACAGCCTACATTCAAAGAGTTTCCTCAGTTACTCTAACCCACTCATTCCAGTGATCTCAACCTCTTTTCATCAGAGAATTTTTCTCCACTGTTGTAATTTTTCTATTTGGTCTAAGCCAATTTGCCCTGCACATCCCTTTGCACATACCTTACTATGAATATAATTTTGGCTCAAAAGAGTTATCCAAATATCATAGATCAGATGTATTTATTGTGTCCTTGAATAAAGTTATCAGAGAAAGTTCTGACTGCTCAAACCTTATTATAAACACCTTTATTGAAAACAACTTATATGGAATCTAAGCAAATCTCATCTCTTATTATGGACAGAGAACTAACAGGCTAAATCCTCTCAGTAAACCTTCCCAGTAGCATCTTGAGCATTAACACTTTGGGATTTTCTCTCCAAGGACTTATTCTCTTTATATTTCTCTTCCCCTATGTATCAGTTTATTCCTTCTTTGATGTGCTTATGAGATCACTACATTGATTTAAATAATAATAATAAATGTTTGGCAGAGCCCTTCATGGGTCATAAGAAAAAAAGAATAATGATAATATAAAAGAAAGAGAAGACACAGCTCCTATCCTTGAGAAATCTAACATCTAATGAATCTGAAAAGTAATATCACTTAGGACAATATAATGAAAACGAAAAATGATTAATTATGAACTGAGGTCTACAGATATAGAAATGGAAAGATTTAAGCAAATTATGATCAAACAGGGAAGACTAAACAGTGGAGATAAATTTGGTTAACATGCTTTTAGGGATTAGTGTTTATATATATTCTTGGCAGAGACAATTTTATGTATGGAGTCTATTGAAATAATTAAAAACATCTAACTAAAGTAATTATTTGTACTATTATGATCAATGTTCTTTCTTACTATGAATAAAGAAATGATAAATTTCCTGGGCCCTATGTTAATTTATGAACAACCAACAAAATCAGTTTTATGATTTACTAGAAATATCGCCAAAGTTTTAATTTCAACACTATCCCTGTTACTTTAGGGTAAGTGTCAAAGACAAGTCAGATTAACACACAGATTAGTTGTAGGATGAAACTCACTGAAATAGCTCTTAGGAAACTGGGTCTTAGACAATTTAGTTTTCAACAATTGGCCTATTCCCCTTCAAAGTCCCATACAATGGAGAGTTATGCTGCCAATATGGCCATGAAAGCTCCTGTAGAGGAATAAAATGCAAAATAAATCAAACAAAAACTTAACATCCTAGAGAATGATTAAAGGCAAGTGTATTTGTGAGTGGAATGAAAGGTAGAAAAAAGGGATAGAGAACTAGGTGGGATTTTTTTCCTGATATCTATATCTTTGGTACAGTTCTCATTCATAACCTGAATTGTTTTCCTGATTTCTTTGTATAATTTTTAAATACTGTCTTGTGTCTCACTGAGCTGTTTTAGTATCAAAATTTTAAATACTTTTTCTCGGATTGTTTACATTTCGTTTTTATTGGGATCTGTTGCTGGAGAATGATTGTGTCCTTAAGTCGATATTTGCATATCTAGTGTAACAGTTACTTCTTTTAATTTTTTGAATTTGCTTTCATGGGGAGGACTTTTTCCAGAAGTATCTATGGTGTAGGTTGGGGTAGGGTTCTCTGATTTTGATTCTGGGCTTGTACAATAGTGCCTTCTCTGTATGATTTCTTCATCTGTAAACAGCGCCAGTGGTGTCTGATTTCTTTGGTGGCTTAGGATATGGTTGTTAGTGGAGACTGTGCTGAAGTCTTGCTAAAAACTGAGATGCCAGGTGGGCCGGTCTTCGATTTCCATTGGTAGAATCAGTGGGATGAGCATGTATGTCCTTGGGTCTCAGGGCAGCATACACTGGCACCAATGTTAGCGGGTTTAGGCAAGCCAATTCTTGTGCTTCCAAGTGGTTTGCTTGGGTTCTGGGAATGGCATCAGTGGTTCAGGTATGGATGAATTCTTGAGCCCTTTGGCAGTGGATGTGGTGTGGGTGATGGCAGTAGCAGTGGTGGGACAGCCCTCTGGGACCCATGTTATCCATGCTGATATTGGCAATGGCTGTGACGGGTTGGGCAGGTCAGTTCCCGGATCCACAGGAAGCACACGAGTGTGGATGTCAGCTGTGGTGCCAGGGGAAGGTTGAGTGGACCTGACCTCAGATCCCAGGAGGGGTGCTGAGGTGCTACCAGTGATGGACTGGGCTAGGTGACCCTCAGGCCCCTGTACAGTGTGCTCAGGTTCTGTGGGTGGGCGAAGCCAGGCTGAGCAGACCTTCCCATGGGCTCCTTGGTGGTGTAGGAGGCACTGGCTATGGTAGGCAGGGGCAGGGGGATCCCCGGATCACAGATGAAATGCTCAGATAGGAGTGGTAGTGGCTGTTTTGTGGTCCTGGACTGGGGAGTACGGGGCTGCTTTCCTGGGAGCAGCAATAGGCAAGAAACTGGGGAGGCATGGGCTTTGCTCATGCCTCTGCCCCACAGCAGCTCATCATGGCAGCAGTTGGAGGCAGTGAAATTTGTCCTCAGGGTGAGTAAAAATGTGTAGTTGTCTCTCTGGTCGGGGTAACGGGAGGTGGGATTACTGCCTAGGGCTCTTGCCTCGGTCCCAGAAGCAGAGTAGGATTCAGTGTGCTGGGATCTGTGCTGTCAAAATGGTACTGTGCTGCAGTTAGTTAGGACTTAGGGTTCGTGGGACCCAGTGTGAGGTTCTTTCTGGGGCAACGCCTTCACATGGTCTCCAGGCAGCTCCCTATGTTAGTCTCAGGGGCTACGATGGTTGAGGGGATCTCCTGTGACTAGAATTGTAGGTGTCTGCGGTGAAAATGTGTGCTGGGAATCTCTCCCTTTCCTTTTCCCACATTGGAGAGCCGCTCGAGACTCACATCCGATCTTGGTTGAACAGGCTGTCTTATTTCCTTTTCCTTTGCTTTTGGTGCTTCCTGGTCACTTCTCTGCTGACTTCCAGTGTTCTCTCTTAGATGATCTATTCAAGGTGTGATTATTGACTGGTGATTTTGGATACTTTACGTGAGAGGGTCAAATACCAGATGTATCAAGTCAGCCATGTTGGAGCCTCTCCAGTTCCATTCAAGGGGCCTGTTCTGAGTTGGCCGTAGGCCTTTCCCCGTAAGCAAAATTTCTATAACATTGAAATTGCTTAGGAAAAAAAGCTGTCAATACACTTTAATGGTTTTCGTTTTGTTTTGTTTTATGGCGTCTCACTCCGTCAGCCAGGCCGGAATACAGTGGCGGAATCTCTGCCTCCCAGGCTCAAGCGATTCTCCCGCCTCAGCCTCCTGAGTAGCTGGGATTACAGGCGTACACCACTAAGCCCAGCTAATTTATGTATTTTTAATAGAGATGGAGTTTCACCACATTGGCCAGGCTGGTCTGGAACTCATGACCTCAAGTCTGCCTTGGCCTCCCAAAGTGCTGGGATTAGAGGCGTGAGTCACTGCACCCAGCCAACTTGGAGGTATTTTGGGGGAAAAAAAAGGAATAATGATTTTTCCTAACTTATGAGATATTAAGCCCTACAATAACATCATATTAATTAAAATACAGCTTATTCAATGGACAAAATAGTAAGTGGAGAAACAGATCATGTATTGAGGGGGACTTGGAATAGTATAAAGATTGCCTCACAAATCTATGAAGAAGGAAGGATTAGTCTATCTACATAGAGACAAGCAGAACCAAGACTAGCTGATTATCTCATAGGATATGTAAATATAACCTCTAGAAGACTAGAGTCCTAAATGACAAATATAAAACTCTAAATCTAATTAACAGGACCAGTTACATGATCTTTATGGCTCAATGCAAGATAAAAAATGATGAAATTGAGGTGGGGGACATTTTGAGAAAATGGAAATTACATTGCAGTGATCCCTAAAACTTAATTTGATTCCTAATTTCACAATCCAATCCATTGCAAGGAAAAAGAAAATTTGCTTAAATCCTTTGAGCCTTGGTTTTCTTGTAGTAAACGAATAATTTTAATACTTTTACATTGGGTTTTTGTGAGAATTAAATGAACTAATATATGTGAAGAATGCAGAACAATAACTTATACATAATGAGCATGCAATAAATGTTATTTATAATGTATTTGCAGTATATAAAATAAGGAATTATTTGTATATGGAATGGCTCATACCTATAATCCCAACATTTGGGGAGGATGATATGGGAGGATTGCTTGAGGCCAGGAATTAGAGGCTGAAGTGAATTATGATTGCATCACTGCACTCCAGCCTGGATGACGGAGCAAGGCTCTGACTCAAAACAAGAAAAAAAATTAAAGATTAAAAAAAAACAAAATTAAAAAATTAAAATAAGATATTATTGTGATCAATATATGTAATACATTTTTGCCAAGCAACAAAAAAGGGAAACTCAATAGAAAGCTGGAAAAGATACATCACAGTTATAATTGTTAGTAGAATCCTTGGATTGATGGAAAGTCACACACAGATACCCTGGTGTAAATCAGACAGAATTTTCTTACCTAAAAGATAGCAAAAGTAAGGCTATACATTGGTAAGACCAAAATCCTTATCCCAAACAGATAAAAATGTGAGCTTTTGGACCCCAAAATTAATTATTTAAAATAATTTAGTGGTATTAGCAACAGTGAAGAGTCAGACGTAGAAGGTACAAAGGCAATACTATTTCTCTTTATTTCTCTTTCTTTGGTTTTCATAGAATCATAGTAGAATACTGAAGATAATCATCTTTCTGTACTAATCGATGGAATGTGGGTGACCACATTTATTAATTTTTGTTGCCAATTTTCTTTCATTTTATATACCAAAATATCTTCCAAGGGAGCCCTCAAGAAGAGAAAGTGAATCTGAACCTCTACCTTAGGAAATGAAAGGAAATTTGACTAGGAAAAAATATTTTAAATAAACAAATAAATATTTTTTAAAAAAACAGTATTATGGAAGGTCAAATAAAATATTGGGTTGCTGTTTTAAAGAAAAAATCCAGCAAATATGTTAAGCTATTGAAAACTGTCTTGTCCATGGTTATGAAACCAAGGAACAAACGTATTAAGAAAAAAAGATAAGAAGAACGACAACAGAAAAATGGAATTCCACAGAGAAATTCCACAGGGCGATCCCCTCATGCTGCAGGTGCAGAGAGACCTCCTGTTTATTCTCACGACAATCCTTCTCAGCACCCAGGGGACAGTTTCTCTCAGGTTTTTATGTCTAGAGATCTGCAGCCCATTGGAAGGCAGGCAGATTTTCAGAGAGGAAACAATTTTTGAAGATAATTTATGCTGCAATCCCAACATCAACCATCACTTCAAATATTTTTCTATTTATAATTACTGGGAGTGTAAATCTGAAAAGCTCTTTTACCTGTGATTCTGAACACACAATCAGGTGAGAGAATAGAATGGGAGACAGGCTGGGAAGCTGTTCATATTTTTTATCTGTTCATGAGTGACCTGACTGCTTGCGAGTATTAAAGTTAGATGCCCAGGGCTTCGCGCTGGTTTCCTATTTTTGTGATGGAGTCTTCATTGTGGTTGTAGATTATGAAAGCATTTTGTTTTCCGCACTTGTATTGCCAAGTCTCCTTCTCCATTCAACGTGCCTGGTTCTCTACATATTCGCTAAAGCAAATCTGAAATCCCTAAATATTGAAATTGCAGTGAAAGAGATATTTTCATACAGAGAAGCTGGCTAAACAACATTCTTTAAACATTAGGAAAATGTTGTTTTATTATTTATTATTTTTTAAATTTTCTTTTTACCAAATAGATTTTTGATACGATTTTATTTTATGGGTCAAAGAACCAAAAATAATATTTTAGCTGTCATTTGTACTTTTAAAAGACACGGTAAAGTTTTGAAAAATATGCAACATACATGGCTATCAAAGAAAGCTACTTTAAGTTGTTTGAAGGCAGTCCTTCGTGGAGGTGTGGTAAAGGTTAGATAATTTCTCAAAATTTCCTCCAGCTGTAAAGCCAAATACCCTATGGGCTCCCTAGAAGTGTTTCCTAGTTCATTTTTTTTTTTTAACTTTAGTCACACCAAATCATTTTGTTCTCTTATCAGTATTTTTTCAACTTTGAATTATTCCCTGTTTATAGGAAACACTCTAATGTCTGCATCTTTCTTCTGATTTCCTAATAGTTCTTCTTCTTTTCTAAGTGCCTTCCATTTCTAAGGATTTCCCACACATTCTTGCTTCTTTCCTCCTAATATGCAAAAGTTAATCCACTACGTTTGTACAAGAAAGGAACAAACAGGAAGCTATTTCACAAAATTATGTCTGCTTTTGTCAGTGCACCTGTAGAAGATAATCCCAAGTACTTTGCAAATAATGTAAGAAAAAACCTTCAAAAGATATGTCTGCCTTTCAATAAACAGAATAAATTTAGTCAAATATTAAACCTCATTATAATTATCTTACTTATAATCCCTCATGTGTTTTAACAGTTACTAAAAAATTCTATTATTTCAATTCTGCAAAAGAAAGAAAAATGAATACCTTTCATTCATAGAAAATGGAAATGTTATTAGATGGAAAGAAGGGGCAAATAGAGAAAACACATTTTACAAATGAAAAGGGCTAGAAATGTGTGGTAGCTTTGGAGAGAACTGATAGGAAGCCAACAGACCTCTGGGTTGGTCGAGGAGAACCTGAGTGTCAGTGCCACATTAATGAAACTAGAAGAAAAGAGAGAAAATTCACTTGAGATACAATGTTTCTTCACATCTAAAAAGTGAGTTTATTTCAGGCAAAATAAAAATAAGCCTTAAGAAAATGCATCACAAGACAGGGTTTTCAGTGGTCTAAATTCATAAATACTTTAGAAGAAGACACTATTTAAAATGAAGGAAGAATTGTTGAGTCTATTGGAAGAGCTTTTCTTATTCAGAGATTCAGAGGTGTGAAAAAGGAAAATGTCCCAGTGCAACTGGCAACTAGAGGAACAATAATGTTTGTCATGAAGTAAGTAAGTTGGGATTTACTTTGAAAAAAATTAAAGGCTTATATAACAAGAAACTAAGCACATTATCTGATATAGCACTGATAAAACTTCAAATATACCTCAGGTTAATATTTGATTGATGTATTTTTTTTCCTATCCCAGTAGAGCTCCATGACATTGTCAGAGATGTGGGTTAGAAAGAGATCAGTAAGAGAACATCTCTGGCCTCATCTACGTTTTAAGATGAGAACAAAACAATTACTACTATTTTAAAGAGGTTTTTATATCTCTTTAAAGACTTTGTGATTATAATGAGTTCATCTTTATCTTTCTCTCTTAAGTCAAAAAATTTCAGGTGCCATTTTCCTGCGTCAAGAGATATCCAAGTGGTGGTGCACTTAAAAATTGCCCCCTATTAACGCTGACTTGGGATAGGAAAGGAAAGTTGTATCGGAATACGGATGTTCACAACCAGAGAAGATTGTAAGTTAGCAACATATTCTAAATGCCCAGAAGAAAGAAATATGTTAATGATAAACTTAATTTTAAAAACTGGTTATGTCATAGTCCATAACATGCATGAATCCTTAATATTGAAGAGACCAACAGCTAAGCTAAGTTCTGTACAACTTCTGAGGTTTGGAACAAGTACAACAACAGTACTCTCCTTCCAAGTAGCTTTGGCTTGGTGAGAAAATTCTGAGCTGGAAGGATTCTGGTTGCGATTAGTGTTCCATACATTATTTTGTCTTTTTTCTGAAGTGATGCTGAATACAACCTCAGTCACCGAATTTCTCCTCTTGGGAGTGACAGACACTCAAGAACTGCAACCTTTTCTCTTCGTGGTTTTCCTCACCATCTACTTCATCAGTGTGGCTGGGAATGGAGTCATTCTGATGATTGTCATCTCTGATCCTAGACTCCATTCCCCTATGTATTTCTTCCTGGGAAACCTGTCCTGCCTGGATATCTGCTACTCTACGGTGACACTGCCAAAGATGCTGCAGAACTTCCTCTCTACACACAAAGCAATTTCTTTCTTGGGATGCATAAGCCAGCTCCATTTCTTCCACTTCCTGGGCAGCACAGAGGCCATGCTGTTGGCCGTGATGGCATTTGACCGCTTTGTGGCTATCTGCAAGCCACTTCGCTACACTGTCATCATGAGCCCTCAGCTCTGTACCCAGATGGCCATCACAATCTGGACCATTGGTTTCTTCCATGCCCTGCTGCACTCCGTAATGACTTCTCGCTTGAACTTCTGTGGTTCCAACTGTATCCATCACTTCTTCTGTGATGTGAAGCCATTGCTAAAGCTGGCCTGTGGGAACACTGAGCTCAATCAGTGGCTGCTCAGTACTGTCACAGGGACAATTGCCATGGGCCCCTTCTTTCTGACACTTCTCTCCTATTTCTACATTATCACCTACCTCTCCTTCAAGACCCATTCTTGTAGCATACTCCACAAAGCGCTGTCCACTTGTGCCTCCCACTTCATGGTAGTTATTCTTTTGTATGCACCTGTTCTCTTCATCTATATTCATCCTGCCTCAGGGACCTTCATGGACCAGGACCGGGTCATTGCCATCATGTACACTGTGGTCACTCCAGTACTAAACCCACTGATCTACACTTTGAGGAACAAGGAAGTGAAGGGGGCCTTGGGTAGAGTGATCAGAAGACTTTGATTTGAATAAACTAGAGAACTCTTCTGAGGCATAAATAACCAGCAATGAAAACATAGAGACGTGTAATTTTACTACTTCTAAGATGATTTATAAGTGTAAAATAGAGGCAATTGGATAAAAGAAAAAAAGTCCTATCTAGTTGTAGTCAACAATACATTTCTAAGTAATATGAGGAATACTTGAATATGCAAGACACTAGCCGTGGAACCCTAATGCTGAAAATTTTTTGGAATATCAGTTGATAAAATTGACTTGTTATGTATTCTAAAATGTACTTGTATGCAGTTGCATATAGAATTATGCCTGTATTGCCCATGTATTGTATACATAGATCATATTTAGGACTGTTTGTCTGTAAGATCCTTTTAGTTTAACACATTTTAGTCTGATCAATAGAATGGTTATGCTTTTTTATTTTAAAGATTGCCATGTAGGGCTATGGTTATTCAATTAGAAAAGTAAATGCTAACTTGCATATTATTTAAATAAATTTTAAAGAGGTACGTCATAATTTCTTTTTAGTTTGGCTGGTTTTTGTTCTTTTAATAGTGATTCAAAATACAAAAGACATAGAAAGGTGTCAAATGTTTCTCTCCCATCTCTGCCCTCCTGCCACTCACTTACTCTTCATATACAATCAGTGTAACCAGTTGTTTATCTGTCCTCACAGAGATCCTTTATGCTACAGGGTCAAATACAAATATTTTCTTTAAAAAAGAATGGCAATGAACAATACATGTTATATGAACAAACCAATGTTGAGGACAATGTGTATCTTGGAGACCTTTCCCTATTAGTACATACAGCTTCTTTATTTTTTTAACGTGCATGGTATATGCCACTTTGTTCATGTATTATACTTGATAGATCATTCTCCTGTCATTGGACATCTATGTTATTTCCAATCACATGTTGCAGTGTATAATCTTGTATACACGTCATTCCATATATGTGCAAGTCTATTTGTAGGACAAATTTCCAGACATGGAAATGTTAGGTCAAGGGATATAGTTATTGTAATTCAGATAGATACTGCCAAATACGCTGAATATGAATGATGCCAATGACTTATTTTGTAGATGCTTCCCTGAAAATATTCTACTTTTACAGCCTGGTTATGTAATAAATGACATCCTAAAGACACCTTCCATAACATGGAAGTCTGTATAATTTTCCCATTGTTATAGAAAGTTTTCAGACTATTTGAAGCCCAAGCAAGACAGCAACTGGGAGAAAGGAAAAACTAAGAATCCAGCAACTCTTGTCATTCTTAGCTGGTACGCATGCAACAAGAAGTATTTTCCCTACTTCAGCATAAAATACTTTAAACTTTCCTGTTATTACGCCAACACTTACTCACGGTGAAAAATGAATCAAGTGTGTTGTTTATTATTTTAATCAAAAATAGCTCTACAGGTGTTAGATTTATGAAAGTCCTGCACAAAAGAACTTTACTAAATCAAGGCTGCCCTAAGAGACCCACCCTATAGCTAAAGAAAAAGAATCTCACACAGAGGACATGCTGCAGAGAGAATGAACTACTGAAACACACTGGACTGTTTCATTTTCTTTCTAACACACAAAGAATAGGAAAGAGTGGAAAAAGGGAAGAAACTTTTACTAAAAGTTAACAGTTTTATTTTTACATTTTATAATACAAATGAAAAATGCTTTTTAAGTAATAAAATAAGTAATTAAAATAAGCAAATAAATAATTAAACTGAATGACATTGCAATCACTAATTAAGACATAAAACAACTGATCGTTCAGCTAAGAGTTCTGGTACCTATATCTTCAGAGATATTTCAGAAGTGAACTGGCCAGACTTCAAGGATTACTATGAAATACCATTAAAAGTGGAACTGGGTTAAAAAAAAAAAAAAAAAAAACCCCTCAACAATCACTTTGTATCTCATTAGAGTGTTATAACCATATCAATCCACCCTTGGTCATGAAAGATGATGACTTTAAACACGCTATTATTTTGGTTTCGTTTTCCTGTATCTGTCCTTACTTTTCCTGTATCTGTCCTTACTTTGACAGATTGTAATGCATGTAATATGATGTGATACAGGTGAAATACAAAAAAATTCGTGATATTTTTTTTCTTTTCCTTTGGTACCAAACTCATACTAAGTGAAAACAATGAAATCATAATTGCGGAAGTATTTCTGGAGCTAATAGAAAAGAAAAGGTTTGATGTTTCTTAGATTCTAAGTACCTAGAAGTGGATTCTGGCCCTGAAAAGATGTGATATGCCAACATTTGTAACTGTTTAGAGATACAAATAGACAACACTATGGAAGCTATGTTGAGCGGGTGGGCTGACTATTCAAAACCCCTGCCTTCACTTTCGCAAACGCAAATGATCTGACTTCTCTCTGGTACTTCTTTTTTTTTTTTATTCTTTAAGTTCTAGGGTACATGTGCACAACGTGTAGGTTTGTTACATATGCATACATGTGCCATGTTGGTGTGCTGTACCCATCAACTAGTAATTTACATTAGGTATATCTCCTAATGCTATCCCTCCCCACAATAGGCCCCAGTGTGTGATGTTCCCCTTCCTGTGTCCCTGTGATCTCATTGTTCATTTCCCACCTATGAGTGAGAACATGCGGTGTTTGGTTTTCTGTTCTTGCGATAGTTTGCTGAGAATGATGGTTTCCAGCTGCATCCATGTCCCTACGAAGGACACAAACTCATCCTTTTTTATGGCTGCATAGTATTCCATGGAGTATATGTGCCACATTTTCTTAATCCAGTCTGTCACTGATGGACATTTGGGTTGATTCCAAGTCTTTGCTGTTGTGAATAGTGCCGCAGTAAACATATATGTGCCTGTGTCTTTATAGCAGCATGATTTATAATCCTTTGCATATATACCCAGTAATGGGATGGCTGGGTCAAATGGTACATCTAGTTCTAGATCCTTGAAGAATCGCCACACTGTTTTCCACAATGGTTGAACTAGTTTACAGTCCCACCAACAGTGTAAAAGTGTTCTTGTTTCTCCACATCCTCTCTATCACCTGTTGTTTCCTGACTTATTAATGATTGCCATTCTAACTGGTGTGAGATGGCATCTCATTGTGGATTTCATTTGCATTTCTCTGATGGCGAGTGATGATGAGCATTTTTTCATGTGTCTGTTGGCTATATGAATGTCTTCTTTTGAGAAGTGTCTGTTCATATCCTTTGCCCACTTTTTGATGGGGTTGTTTGTTTTTTTCTTGTAAATTTGAGTTCTTTGTAGGTTCTGGATATTAGCCCTTTGTCAGATGAGTACATTGCAAAAATTTTCTCCCATTCTGTAGGTTGTCTGTTCACACTGATGGTAGTTTCTTTTGCTGTGCAGAAGCTCTTTAGTTTAATTAGATCCCATTTGTCAGTTTTGGCTTTTGTTGCCGTTGCTTTTGGTGTTTTAGACATGAAGTCCTTGCCCATGCCTATGTCCTGAATGGTATTACCTAGGTTTTCTTCTCAGGTTTTTATGGTATTAGGTCTAACATTTAAGTCTCTAATCCATCTTGAATTAATTTTGATATAAGGAGTGAGGAAAGAATCCAGTTTTAGCTTTCTACTTATGGCTAGCCAATTTTCCCAGCACCATTTACTGAATAGGAGATCCTTTCACCATTTCTTGTTTTTGTCAGGTTTGTCAAAGATCAGATGGTTGTAGATGTGTGGTATTATTTCTGAGGACTCTGTTCTGTTCCATTGGTCTATATCTCTGTTTTGGTACCAGTACTATGCTGCTTTGGTTACTGTAGCCTTGTAGTATGGTTTGAAGTCAGGTAGCGTGATGCCTCCAGATTTGTTCTTTTCGCTTAGGATTGTCTTGGCAATGCGGGCTCTTTTTTGGTTCCATATGAACTTTAAAGCAGTTTTTTCCAATTCTGTGAAGAAACTCATTGGTAGCTTAATGGGGATGACATTGAATCTATAAATTACCTTGGGCAGTATGGCCATTTTCACAATATTGATTCTTCCTATCCATGAGCATGGTATGTTCTTCCATTTGTTTGTGTCCTCTTTTATTTCACTAAGCAGTGGTTTGTAGCTCTCCTTGAAGAGGTCCTTTACATCCCTCGTAAGTTGGATTCCTAGGTATTTTATTCTCTTTGTAGCTATTGTGAATGGGAGTTCATTCATGAGTTGGCTCTCTGTTTGTCTGTTACTGGTGTATAAGAATGCTTGTGATTTTTGCACATTGATTTTGTATCCTGAGACTTTGCTGAAGTTGCTTATCAGCTTAAAGAGATTTTGGGCTGAGACAATAGGGTTTTCTAAATATACAATCATGTCATCTGCAAACAGGGACAATTTGACTTCTTCTTTTCCTAACTGAATACCCTTGATTTCTCTCTCTTGTGTGATTGCCCTAGCCAGAACTTCCAACACTATGTTGAATAGGAGTGGTGAGAGAGGGCATCCCTGTCTTGTGCCAGTTTTCAAAGAAAACGCTTCCAGGTTTTGCCCATTCAGTATGATATTGGCTGTGGGTTTGTCATAAATAGCTCTTATTATTTTGAGATACGTTCCATCAATAGTGAATTTATTGAGAGTTTTTAGCATGAAGGGCTGTTGAATTTTGTCAAAGGCCTTTTCTTTATCTATTGAGATAATCATGTGGTTTTTGTCTTTGGTTCTCTTTTTATGCTGGATTACGTTTATTGATTTGCATATGTTCAACCAGCCTTGCATCCCATGGATGAAGCCCACTTGATCATGGTGGATAAACTTTCTGATGTGCCACTGAATTCAGTTTGCCAGTATTTTATTGAGGAATTTTGCATCGATGTTCATCAGGGATATTGGTCTAAAATTCTCTTTTTTTGTTGTGTCTTTGCCAGGCTTTGGTATCAGGATGATGTTGGCCTCATAAAATGAGTTAGGGAGGATTTCCTCTTTCTCTATTGATTGGAATAGTTTCAGAAGGAATGCTACCAACTCCTCCTTGTACCTCTGGTAGAAGTCGGCTGTGAATCCGTCTGGTCCTGGACTTTTTTTGGTTGGTAGGCTCTTAATTATTGCCTAAATTTCAGAGTCTGTTACTGGTCTATTGAGGGATTCAACTTCTTCCTGGTTTAATCTTGGGAGAGTGTAAGTGTCCAGGAAATTACCCATTTCTTCTAGGTTTTCTAGCTTTTTTGTGTAGAGGTGCTTATAGTACTCTCTGATGGCAGTTTATATTTCTGTGGGGTCGGTGGTGATATCCCCTTTATCATTTTTTATTGCATCTATTTGATTCTTCTCTCTTTTCTTATTAGTCTTGCTAGTGGTCTATCAATTTTGTTGGTCTTTTCAAAAAACTAGCTCCTGGATTCATTGATTTTTGGAGGGTTTTTTTATGTCTCTATCTCCTTCAGTTCTGCTCTGATCTTAGTTATTTCTGGCCTTCTCCTAACTTTTGAATGTGTTTGCTCTTGCTTCTCTAGTTCTTTTAATTGTGATGTTAGGATGTCAATTTTAGATCTTTCCTGCTTTCTCTTGAGGGCATTTAGTGCTATAAATTTCCCTCTACACATTGCTTTAAATGTGTCCCAGAGATTCTGCTACTTTGTATCTTTGTTCTCATTGGTTTCAGAGAACATCTTTATTTCTGCCTTCATTTCGTTATGTACCCAATAGTCATTCAGGAGCAGGTTGTTCAGTTTCCATGTAGTTGAGCGGTTTTGATTGAGTTTCTTAGTCCTGAGTTGTAGTTTGATTGCACTGTGGTCTGAGAGACAGTTTGTTATAATTACTGTTCTTTTACATTTGCTGAGGAGTGCTTTACTTCCAATTACGTGGTCAATTTTGGAATAAGTGCGATGTGGTGCTGAGAAGAATGTATATTCTGTTGATTTGGGGTGGAGAGTTCTGTAGATGTCTATTAGTTCCACTTAGTGCAGAGCTGAGTTAAATTCCTGGATATCCTTGTTAACTTTCTGTCTCGTTGATCCGTCTAAGGTTGACAGTGGGGTGTTAAAGTCTCCCATTATTATTGTATGGGAGTCTAAGTCTCTTTGTAAGTCTCTAAGGACTTGCTTTATGAATCTGGGTGCTCCGGTATTGGGTGCATATATATTTAGGATAGTTAGCTCTTCCTGATGAATTGATCCCTTTACCATTATGTAATGGCCTTTTTTGTCTCTTTTGATCTTTGATGGTTTAAAGTTTGTTTTATCCGACACTAGGATTGCAACCCCTGTTATTTTTGTTTTCCCTTTGCTTGGTAGATCTTCCTCCATCCCTTTGTTTTGAGCCTATGTGTGTCTCTGACTGTGAGATGGGTCTCCTGAATACAGCAAACTGATGGGTCTTGACTCTTTATCCAGTTTGCTAGTCTGTGTCTTTTGATTGGACCATTTAGCCCATTTACATTTAAGGTTAATATTGTTATATGTGAACTTGATCCTGTCATTATGATATTAACTGGTTATTTTGCTCGTTAGTTGATGCAGTTTCTTCCTAGCATCGATGGACTTTACATTTTGGCACGTTTTTGCAATGGCTGGTACTGGTTGTTCCTTTCCATGTTTAGTACTTCCTTCAGGATCTCTTGTAGGGCAGACCTGGTGGTGACAAAGTCTCTAAGCATTTGCTTGTCTGTAAAGGATTTTATTTCTCCTTCACTTATGAAACTTAGTTTGGCTGGATATGAAATTTGGGTTGAAAATTCTTTTCTTTAAGAATGTTGAATATTGGCCCCCACTCTCTTCTGACTTGTAGAGTTTCTGCTGAGAGATCTGCTATTAATCTAATGGGCCTCCCTTTGTGGTTAACCTGTCCTTTCTCTCTGGCTGCTCTTAACATTTTTTTCTTCATTTCAATTTTTGTGAATCTCAC
This sequence comes from Theropithecus gelada, assembly GCF_003255815.1. Classification (NCBI taxonomy): domain Eukaryota; kingdom Metazoa; phylum Chordata; class Mammalia; order Primates; family Cercopithecidae; genus Theropithecus; species Theropithecus gelada. Next base: position 32,242,728 of record NC_037671.1, read on the forward strand.
AATTACGTGTCTTGGAGTTGCTCTTCTCAAAGAGTATCTTTGTGGCATTCTCTGTATTTCCTGAGTTTGAACATTGGCCTGCCTTACCAGGTTGGGGAATTTCTCCTGGATGATATCCTGCGGAGTGTTTTCTAACTTGGTTCCATTTTCCCCCTCACTTTCAGGCACACCAATCAGACATAGATTTGGTCTTTTCACATAATCCCATATTTCTTGGAGGCTTTGTTCATTTCTTTTTACTCTTTTTTCTCTACACTTCTCTTCTCATTTCATTTCATTCATTTTATCTTCAATCACTGATAATCTTTCTTCCCGTTGATCGAGTCAGTTACTGAAGCTTGTGCATTTGTCACGTAGTTCTCCTGTTATGGTTTTCATCTCTATCAGTTCTTTTAAGGTCTTGTCTGCATTGATTATTCTAGTTATCCATTCATCCATTCTTTTTTCAAGGTTTTTAGTTTCTTTGCGCTGGGTACGTAGTTCCTCCTTTAGCTCTGAGAAGTTTGATCGAGTGAAGCCTTCTTCTCTCATCTCATCAAAGTCATTCTCCATCCAGCTTTGCTCCGTTGCTGGCAATGAGCTGTGTTCCTTTGGAGGGGGAGATGCGCTCAGATTGTTTGAATTTCCAGCTTTTCTGCACTGCTTTTTCCCCATCTTTGTGGTTTTCTCTGCCTTTGGTCTTTGATGATGGTGATGTACTGATGGGGTTTTGGTGTGGGTGTACTTTCTGTTTGTTAGTTTTCCTTCTAACAGCCAGGACCCTCAGCTGCAGCTGTTGGAGTTTACTTGAGGCCTGCTCCAGACCCTGTTTGCCTGGGTATCAGCAGCGGAGGCTGCAGAAGATAGAATATTGCTGAACAGCGAGTGTTGCTGTCTGATTCTTGTTCTGGAAGCTTTGTCTCAGGGGTGTACCCAGCCTTGTGAAGTGTGATGTGTTGGTCTGCGCCTAGCAGGGGATGTCTCCCAGTTAGGCTACTCAGGGGGTCAGGGACCCACTTGAGCAGGCAGTCTGTCCATTCGCAGATCTCAACCTCTGTGCTGTGAGATCCACTGCTTTCTTCAAAGCTGTCAGACAGGGACTTTTACATCTGCAGAGGTTTCTGCTGCTTTTTGTTTAGCTATGCCCTTTTCCCAGAGGTGGAGTCTACTGAGGCAGGCAGGCCTCCTTGAGCTGTGGTGGGCTCCACCCAATTCGAGCTTCCTGGCAGCTTTGTTTATCTACATAAGCCTCAGCAATGGTGGGTGCCCCTCCCCCAGCCTCGCTGCCCCCTTGCAGTTAGATCTCCAACTGCTGTGCTAGCAATGAGGGAGGCTCCGTGGGCATGGGACCATCTGGGCCAGGTGTGGGATATAATCTCCTGGTGTGCTGTTTACTAAGACCCTTGGTAAAGTGCAGTATTAGGGTGGGAGTTACCCAATTTTCCAGGTGTTGTGTGTCTCAATTTCCCTTAGCTAGGAAAAGGAATTCCCTTCCCCCTTGCACCTCCCAGGTGAACTCTCGCTGGTCGGGCTGCACCTGCGAACCAGCATCAACTGTCCGACACTCCCCAGTGAGATGAACCCAGTACCTCAGTTGAAAATGCAGAAATCACCTGACTTCTGTGTCGCTCACGCTGGGACCTGGAGGCTGGAGCTGTTCCTATTCGGCCATCTTGGGTGCCACCGGTATTCTTTCCTCTCTGGTACTTCTTTTATCTTCCAACTCAACCTTCTTTGGTCCTTCAGTTCCAGTTTTGTTGGTGAGAGAATGCCTATATGGAGAAGACAGTGTTCACCTGAACTGTCTCAGACTATCACTTCTGATGGTCAGAGTTTATTGCATAATCCCATCTACATGGAGGCTGTGAACTCTAGGAAAACACATGGGTTCTAGTTATCTACTGCTGCAAAACAAATAGTATCCTAAATCTAAATGGCTTAAATTCATTTATTTAACCAAATCCCAGGATTCTGTGGGACAGAAATTGGGAAGGGCATAGCAGGAAGGGGTTGACAATGCTCAATAATATCTGGATCTTCTCTCTCTCTCTCTCTCTCTCTCTCCAGTTTCTCAATTGACTGTCATGAGCCTCTTTAACAGGGAAGCCTCAGGACAGACTTTTTCATGGGGGCCAGCAAACCAAGGCAAAAACTGTTAGTTGTCTCAAAGACAAAAACCAAGAACCAGCATTAACATAACTTCTATCATACTCTGTTGGTCAAAGAAATCACATGCCAACTGAGTTTCTCTAACTTTCAGTGGAAAGAGTATCAAAAATTGTGTGGACATCCTTAATCTACCACAGTCCCATGTCTAACCACTAATAATTCATGTTGTTCCCTTCTGCAAAGTACACTTACTCCTCCTCTTCTTAATAATCCTAAAATCTCATGCCTTTGTAGCATTGGTTCAAAGTCTAGGTTTTTAAAATCTGAATCAGGACAAAGTGCAAATGGGGCATATTTAGTATGATTCCTCAAGAATGGTTCCTTTTGACCTGAAGACTTTTAAACTTCAAGAAGTCATGTTATCTGCCCGTCACACACTCAACACATAATGATAAGGTAGATATAAGATGACAGTAATAGAAAATCTTATTCCAAAAGAGAAAAAATGGGAGGCACATAGTAGTTACATAGCACTTGGGGACATTTTTTCCACTCCATCCTCTAGAGTCTAAGATGATGCAATTGAAACTGATGATACCAATAAATTTCTCTCTCTCTCTCTTTTTTTTTTTTTTTGACATAGGTCTCACTCTGTCACCCAGGCTGGAATACAGTGGGACGGTGTGGTCTCAGCTCACTGCAACTTCCACCTTCCAGGTTCAAATGCTTCTCTCACCTGAGCCTACCAAGTAGTTGGGATTACAGGCATGTGTCACCCTGCCCGACTGGTTTTTGTACTTTTAATAGAGACAGGGTTTCACCATGTTGTGCGGGCTGGTCTCAAACTCCTGATTTCAAGTGATCCACCCACATCAGCCTCCCAAAGTGCTGGAATTACAGGTGTGAATCACTGCACCTGGCCCACCAATAAAATTCTTTTTTAAATATTTTAGGTTCTTAGGATTCTTACTTGAGTTTAGTCAGTTAGATAAGTACCACACTCATAAATCTCCTTAGGACAGGCCCTTCTCTGACTTGGGCTGACAATTAGTGTACTGTGAGACAACATCCTTGAGATTTCTGTCTGTCTATCTTCATGCCAGTAGCATACTGTTTTATTTACTGTACCTTTGCAACATCTTGGGAAATCAGGAAGAACGATACCATCTGCTTTGCTATTCTTTCTCAAGATCACTTTGGCTATTTGAGGTCTTTCTTGAATAGTTCTTTCCATTTCTGTAAAAAATGTCATTAGGATTTTGATAGTGATTACATTGAATTCATAGACAAGTTATGGTAGTGTGGACATTTTAACAATTTTAATTATTCTAAGCCCTGAACATAGGTTATGTTTCTATTTATTTGAGTCTTCAATTCCTTTCATCAATGTTATTATAGTTTCCAGGGTACAAGTCATTCACTTCCTTGGTTAAGTTTATTGCTAAGTATTTTATTCTTTTTTATGCTATTTTAAATGAAATTGTTTTGTTTCTTTCATTTTCTGATAGTTCAGAAAAGCTAGATTGTTAATGTACAGGAATGCAATTGATTTGTGTGTTAATTTTATATTCAATTTGAAAGCCTTCCATTTAATTAAAATAGTACTGACATAAAGACAGACATACAAGCCAATAGAACAGAATGGAGAGTCTAGAAATAAGTGCACATATATATATATAGAGAGAGAGAGAGAATGAGAGAGAGAGAGAGAGAGTAAACTGATCTTGGACAAGATTGCTGAGAACACGCAATGGAGAAAGAATAGTCTCCTCAATAGATGGTGTAGAATAGACTACATAGAGAAGGATGAAATTGGACCATATCTCATACTGTATACAAAATCAACTCAAAATGGATTAAAGACTTAAATGCAAAACTGTTAGAAGAAAAAAATAGGGAGATAACTTCTTGATGTTGGTCTTGACAATGATTTTTTAGATTTGACACAGCAAAATAAAAAATAGACAAGCGGGACTATATAAAGCTAAACTTCTTCACAACAAAGGAAATGATCAACAGAGTGAAAAAGCATCCTAGGAAGTGGGAGAAAATACTTCAAACCATCTATCTGCTGAGGGTTAATATCTAAAATACATTATTATCTTCTCAACTCAATAATGCACACACACACAACTTAAAATCGACAAAATAATTGAACAGGTATTTCTTCAAAGAAGACATATAAATGGCCAACAGGTATATAAAAAGGTACTCAATATCACTAACCATCAGAAAAAGGCAACTATAGTCAGATATCACCTAACATATTTTAGGATGGTTATTACAACAAAAATAACAAGTGTTGGTGTGAATGTGGAGAAACTGGAACCCTTACCCACTGAATATAGAAATTGCAGCCACTATGCAAAATGGTATTAAGATTCCTTTAAAATTCAAAAATAAATCTACTGTTTGATTCAGCAATTTCTGAGTATATAGCCAAAAGAATTGAAACCAGGGCCTTGAAGAAATATGTGCAACAGTGTGTTTATTTTGAAATTTTTTACAGTAGCCAAAATATGAAAACAACCCAAGTATTCATTGGCAGATGAATGGATAAAGAAAATGTGTATATACATGAATATTATTTAACCTTAAAAAGGAGACTCTGCCATTTATCACAATATGGACTAACCTAGAGGATGTCATGATAAGTAAAATAAGACAGTCTCAAAAGGACAAATGTTGCATGGCCACACTTAAACAGTATCTAAAATAGTCAATCTCATAAAAATACAAAATAGAATGGTGATTGTCAGGGAATGTGTAGAGCGGGAGATGGGGAGTTGTTTATCAGTGGGTGTGGTATAAAGTTTCTGTTATACAAGATAAATAAGATCTAGAGATCTGCAGTACAACATATTACCTATAATTAGCAAAATAGTATTTTGCACTTTAAAATATGTTAACAAGACTATAGATCTCACGATAAGTGTTTTTACAGAAAACAAAAGCCAAAAACAACACAAAAGAACACAAGGAAATTTTTGGAGGTGATGGATATGCTTACACCTTGATTGTGGTGATGATAGTATGTGTACATATGTCCAAACTCATCAAAATGTACAAATTAAACACGTACAATTTTTGTATGTCAGTTGTACCTCAATAAAGCTAAAATAAGATTTCTGGAAACATTTTTGCCTCTAGTTGGAAGTGTTGACAAGGTATGTCCATAAGACTCATAAGGCCTCTTTGTCTAACATAGAGTGCTTAAGAGGCCTGTCTTAAGATTTTTAGAAACTATTCTAGCCTTCCCCATTGTCTTTCTGAGGTTTCAACAAAGAGTATTATAGTCTCATCCTTGGGATCTTTATCTCAAAACCATACTTTATTGACAGCACCTTAGATTATGATCTTTGCCTTGAAGCCATTTCTTACTTTGAGAAACTTCTGCCATCTAGACTATTTAGCACTAATACACAGTTTAATTTTTTGATCCTGGGCAGCCCTGGAATCTTTAATTTTCCTCTAAATACTGACTGAAAATTGAATGCCTTGTTTCATCTTCTTTCTACCCTATTTTGTAATAGTCAGTTAAAACAATCTGTTGAAACTTTCACTATTTTGATGGTTAATTTTATGTCACCTTGACTCAGGATGTCCACACATTATTTAATCAAGCAGTTTTCTGGGTGTGTCTGTGAAGATGTTTTTAGATGAGACTATCATTTGAATTGATAGACTGAGTAAAGCAGATTGTCCTCCCTAATGTAGGTGACTGTCATCCAATCAATATTCTGTTGACTCTGTTTCTCAGAAGAACCCTGACTAATACAATTATTCTTCCTAGTAATCTCCTTAGCAAGATCAATGGGTTCAATAGATATCCTTTCTATCTTCTATGTTACTGTAGATAGTACATATATACTGTACTACATATTACTGTAAACAGTGGATGTCTCTCTTGACTGCCAGGCCAACAATCAGAGTTAAATCATCATAAATGAACTAGGGTTGTGCTAGAGATGTTAAAATAGAAAGATTAAACCAAAAGGAGTGGAAATAGGAGTGCAAATGTGCCAGCAGGAGTATCATGGGATTGGATTTTGAGTGTGCATGATCAAGGGACTAGAACACTAAACTGGATAAACAAGAATATGTTAACTAGGGGACGTTAAATTCTTAGACACAGAATCTGGGGCTTAAGAAAATTTGCTGCTAGTGTGGCTCTAAAAACACAGGGAAGGCATTGACCCATGATGATCAAAATTAAAATGAGTGAGTTGCCCTGACAGATGGTATGGAAAGGAATAAAGAGACTCCGGAAAGAGGGGATATTGGATGAATATACTATGTGTAGATCAGAAAAGCCAGAATATTGTGTTCCACGAGAGTATTCAGAGGAGACACACCATTCACTATTCAGAATGCTCTGGCAAAGGAGTTCTGGAATTACTAAGAAATTCAGTGGTGACTCTTTGTAGACCATGGTTACAGAAGTAATCACAGAGTTTGAATTGTTAATAGTGATGGAGAAAAGGGGCCTACAGCAATAAAAAAATATATAGTAACACTGAACCACCAGAAGCTAGTAGTTTGCAATTGCTGTAATCATCAGTGAGTCAAAAAGACAGTCAAAGCGTCTTGACCTGCAGGAAGCTGTGGTGGTGGTTAATGGAACACGTGTCCCTAAAGACAAAATTACAGGACTGTTGATGAGACTGCTGCTTAAAAACTACAATCAAAAGAAGGCAAGAGCAGAGAAACAGGACACTGAGGGTGGTCACTCTAATAAAATGGCCTAATTTCCTGCTCAGTTCACTGATGCAAACTAATATTTAGGTGCATAACTTATTACCTGAACATTTAGTCATGTCCTCCAGAAAGAAGTGAACTTCAACATCATGGCAAGTATTTACTGGAAAGACACCTATAGTTTTTTCCCAGAGGGAACTAACATCATTTATGCAAATTACTGCACACTGGGAAAGGGGGAGTACCCAAATATTTCAAGTACAGTTGTCTGAGTTGACACTGATACTCCAAGAGCCAAAGCATCACCATGGCCCAACTGTTACAATGAGCATACAGAAGCCAGATTATAAATGGAGTCATGTTAAAGTCTAGCTTACAGTAGGTCACCCAGTACTGTAGGCACATCCAATAGTCATTCCCACGGTCACTGGCTACACAATTAGGACTGATATGCTTGGCAGTAAGAGAAGACCCTGCGCCAGTCCTTGGCCTGTGGGAAATGGGTTTTTGTACTGGAGAAGGCCAACTGGAAGCTTTGAAACTGCCCCATCTGGCAAGGATATTAAACTAAAAACAATATCATATCCTAGGAAGGATAGCCAAGATTAGTGCCCCCTTAAATATCTAAAGACTGAAAGGCCACTTGCAAAAATCAGATAAATCTTGAATAATAGCTGCAGACTATCCCAAGCTCAACCAACTAGTAGTCTTGGTCACAGCTGTCATGTCAGACATGGTATCATTGTTAGAACAAGTTAACAGGGCTCCAGGTAAGTGGTTTTTGTCCATTGATATGGCAAACGCATTCTTGTTTCTTGGGAGCATCCCAAGAGTGACTGTTTCAGGAGATCTATTAAGAAGTTGTAAGGTTTCTTTTAACCAACTTTGAAGTTCCAGAGTATCACTTTTGTTGCATTCTATTGGTGAAGTCACTGTGCCAGCCCAGGTTCAAGGAAAACGAACCACACAAGGCACCAATGCTGAGAGGCATGGCTCACTGGGCATCCATGTGTCTAGACTAGCTACCACATTGACTTGAGACTCATTTTGATAGTCCTGTCTGAAGATTTATGTGTTTGTTTTTACCTAGCAAAAACGTATATGGTGCATTGTATGTGTCAGACACTATTGTAAGTACTTTATACATATTAGTTCATTTATTTGTCATAACAACATTTATTCTTATTTTACAGATGAAGAAATAGAGGAACAGAAATGTTAAGTCATTTGCCCAAAGTTTTTCGGAGAGTGACTAGCAATGATGGATGTAAGCCCAGGCAGAATGGCTACAGTCTTTTTCTTGAAAATTACACTATGCTTTCTCAGCTGTTGTATCTTTGAATACAGATCATTCTCCTTGTGCTCTTTTTCTGGACTTCCTTTCTAACAGATGTGCTGGGAAGTTCACAATGTATTTCCTGCAATCAGGCAAGAGAAAGAAATAAAGAGTATTCAATTAGGAAAAGAGGAAGTCAAATTGTCTCTGTTTGCAGATGACATGAAAGTATATTTAGAAAACCCCGCCATCTCAGCCCAAAATCTCCTTAAGCTGATAAGCAACTTCAGCAAAGTCTCAGGATACAAAATCAATTTGCAAAAATCGCAAGCATTCCTATACACCAACAACAGACAGACAGAGAGCCAAATCAGGAGTGAACGCCCATTCACAATTGCTATAAAGAGAATAAAATACCTAGGAATACAACTTACAGGAGATGTGAAGGACTTCTTCAAGGAGAACTGCAAACCAATGCTCAAGGAAATAAGAAAGGAAAAACATTCCAGGCTCATGCATAGGAATAATCAATATTGTGAAAATGGCCATACTGTCCAACGTAATTTATAGATTCAATGCTATCCCCATCAAGCTACCGTTGACTTTATTCACAGAATCAGAAAAACTACTTTAAATTTCAAATGGAACCAAAAAAGAGCCCGCATAACCAAGACAATCCTAAGCAAAAATAACAAAGCTGAATGCATCATGCTACCTGACTTCAAACTATACTACAAGGCTACAGTAACCAAAATAACATGGTACTGGTACCAAAACAGATATATAGACCAATGGAACAGAACAGAGGCCTCAGAAATAACACCACACATCTACAACCGTCTGATCTTTGACAAATCTGACAAAAACAAGCAACAGGGAAAGGATTCCTTATTTAATAAATGGTGTTGGGAAAACTGGCTAGCCATATGTAGAAAGCTGAAACATGATCCCTTCCTTATACCTTATACAAAAATTAATTCAAGATGGATTAAAGACTTAAACATAAGACCTAAAACCATAAAAACCCTAGAAGAAAACCTATGCAATAACATTCAGGTCATAGGTGTGGGCAAAGACTTCATGACTAAAACACCAAAAGCAATTGCCACAAAAGCCAAAATAGACAAATGGGATCTAATTAAACTAAAGAACTTCTGCACAACAAAATAAACTGTCAGCAGAGTGAACAGGCAACCTATAGAATGGGAGAAATTTTTTGCAATCTACCCATCTGACAAAGGGCTAATATCTAGAATCTACAAAGAACTTAAACAAATTTACAAGAAAAAAACAAACAACACCATCAAAAAGTGGGCAAAGGATATGAACAGATACTTCTCAAAAGATATTTATGCAGCCAACAAATATATGAAAAAAAGCTCATCATCACTGGTCTTTAGAGAAATGAAAATCAAAACCACAATGAGATACCATTTCACGCCAGTTAGAATGGCAATCATTAAAAAGTCAGGAAACAACAGATGCTGGAGAGGATATAGAGAAATAGGAATGCTTTTACACTATTGGTGGGAGTGTAAATTATTTTAACCATTGTGGAAGACAGTGTGGCGATTCCTCAAAGATCTAGAACTAGAAATACCATTTGACCCAGCAATCCCATTACTGGGTATATACCCAAAGGATTATAAATCATTCTACTATAAAGACACACACACACATATGTCTATTGCAGCACTGTTCACAATAGCATTGACTTGGAACCTACCCAAATGCCCATTAATGATAAACTGGATAAAGAAAATGTGGCACATGTACACCATGGAATACTATGCAGCCATGAAAAGGGATGAGTTCATGTCCTTTGCAGAGATATGGATGATGCTGAAAACCATAATTCTCAGCAAACTATCGCAAGAACAGAAAACCAAACACCGCATGTTTTCACTCACAGGTGGGAGTTGAACAATGAGAACACATGGACACAGGGAGGGGAACATCACACCCCGGGGCCTGTCAGGGGATGGGAGGCTAGGGGAAGGGTAGCTTTAGGATAAATACCTAATGTAGATGATGGGTTGATGGGTGCAGCAAACCACCATGGCATGTGTATACCTATGTAAGAAACCTGCACATTCTGCACATGAACTTAAAGTATAATAAAAAAAAAAGGAAGTTAAAAAAAATACTAAGAGTTTCAAGACAGTTACTACAAAGCATTAAATCAAACATAGGGCCTTTCTGAGTGCAGGGTCCTTTGTGACTGCATGGGTCGCATGCCCATGAAGCTTCCTTTGTAATAAAAGAAAATTTAAAGTAAATAATACAGACAATCACAAAGAGCAATACATAAAGAAGAAAATTGCTGGTCATGAGTTCATTAAAATAGTGAATTTCTAGTCAACTAAGAAAATTGTAGATAAAATGAAGATGAATAATATTTGAAAGAAAGAGCACAAAACGGTGATCACTAGAACTAAAGAGCCTCAGTTTGAGTCCTGGTTTCACAATACATCACAAGAAGAAAAATTTACATAAATCCTTTGAGCCTGTTTTCTTGTGATATAAGAGAAATGATTGTATTACTTACTTCACTGGGTTTTTGTGAAAATTCAGAGAGCTAATAGATGTAAAGAACTTAGAACAATACCTTATACATAATAAGCATGCAATAAATAGTATTCATTTGTATTATATTCACAGCATATAAAACGACAAGACGGTGAGGGCTGGCCAAGATGGCCAACTAGAAGCACCTATTGTGCACTGCTGTCACAGAGAAAAATAGAAAAAGCAAGTAAATACAGTATCTTCAACTGAATTACCTAGGTACATGCATTGGGATTCATCAAGAGAACAACCTGACCCACAGAGAACAGAGAAAAGCAAGGCAGGACGACCACCCACTTGGGAATGACATGTAGCCAGGGCAGCCTCCCCTGCCCAGAGAAGTTGTGAGTAAGTGAGCAGCCTTGGGAACTCATACTTTCCCCACAGAACTTTAAAACCCTCTGGTCAGGAGATCCCTCATGAACTCACTCCACCAGGGTCTTCAGTCTGACATGCAAAGCTATGTGGAGTCTTGGCAGAGCATCCACTCAGGCACACTGGAAGTCACAGGAGCTTTAGATACCCAGGTTTCCCGGCAAAAGTAACTGCAACTCTGGCAAACCAGGAGGTTAGACCCTCATAGACACCCCTAGAAAAGGATCTAAATCCACAGGGATGGCAGGCCCCATTTCCATGGAACATCATAGGATAAGACCCATTAGCTCAGAACTCTAGACAGCCATGGGTAGCAACATTCTACCTCCCTGAGATTGAGATCTCAGAGGGAGGCTTGGGCTGCCTTCTTTGCAGTTTTGTAGCCTTAACCATTGGTGCCTTCAGGCTCTGGGGAATCTGAGGTGACTAGGGACTGGAGTGGTACCCCAGCACAGCACAGCAGCTCTACAAAGAGATGGCCAGACCACTTTTTCACATGGGTCTCATATCCCATTTCTCTTTACTGGGAGAAATCCCCTGACTGAGGTTTACAACCACTTCTGCTGTTGTTTTCCAGCCAGTAGCAATCCCAAATCTCCCTGGCAGAGCTCCCAGAGGAGAGGGAGGCCTCCATCTTTACTGTTTTGCAGACTTAGCCATTGTCACTTTTGGGCTTTGGAGAGTTGGAAATAACTGGAGGCTGGAGTAGACCCCAAAGACAGCATAACTGCTCTATGAAAAAGTGGCCAAACTGCTTTTTTACGCACCTCCTGATCCTGTTTTTCCTCACTGAATGGGACTTTCTGGGATCCCCAGATAACCCTGCCAGTGTGTTTTCGCTGGTAACAGGTCCATTCCTTCCTGGAGCAGAGCTCCCAGAGGGAGGGGCAGGCCACCATCTTTGCTGTTTGGCAAAATTCACCGTTGATATCATCAGGTACTAGAAAATCTGAAGTGACTAGGGACTGGAGCAGATCCCAGAATATGGTAGCAGCTCCATGGAGAAGTGGTCAGACTGTAGAGTATGTGGGTCCCCAATCTTGTATCTCCTTCTGGGGCAGATTCTCCCAGCCTGGGTCTCCAGTCACCCCCACACTGGGACTATTGAGCCAGTAGCAGTTCTGCAACGCCCTGGGACAAAGCTGCCAATAGGAGGGGTGGGTTGCCATCTTTGCTTTCTCACAGTCTTCATCCTTGTGTCCCCAGGCCCTGGAGAGTATGTGGGACCAAGGGCTGGTTGGAACCCATAGCACAGAGCATCCACCTCATAGAAAAGTGGCTGAACTGTTCTCCACACAGATCCTGATCCTCACTTCTCCTCACTAGGCAAGGCCACCTGGCCTGGGACTCAAGCACACCTGACCACTTCAATCAAAGCACAGCTGCCAGCTGACCACTTCAATCAAAGGCCGTCCTGCAGTTAAAGGAACACTCACACACACAGATGAGGAAGAAAAAAAAAACAACGAAAGAACTCTGGAAACTCAAATGGTCATAGTGTCTTATGTCCTCCAAATGATCACTCTAGTTCTTCAACAAGAATCCTTAAGCAGGCTGACATGGCTGAAATAACAAATAGAATTCAGAATACGGATAGGAATGAAGATAATTGAGATTCAGGAGAATGGCAAAACCCAATCCAAGGAAGCTAAGGATCACAATAAAATGATACAGGAGGTGACAGACAAAACAGCCAGCATAACCTAATTGACTTGATAGAGCTGGAAAACTCACTAAAAGAATTTTTCAATGCAATCAAAAATATTAATAGCAGAGTAGACAAAGCTGAGGAAAGAGTCTCAGAATCTGAAGACAGGCTCTCTGAAATAAAAGAGTCAGACAAAAACAAAGAATAAAAGGAAAACGAAGGAACAAAACCTCTGTGCAATATGAGATTATATAAAGAGGCCAAATCATTGGTATCCCCGAAAGAGAGGGGGAGAAAGCAAACAACTTGGAAAACATATTTCAGGATATCAACCAAGAAAACTTCCCCAATCTTGCTAAAGAGGCCAATAGTCAAATGCAGGAAATACAGAAAACCTCTGCAAGACTCTACACAAGAAGATCATCCCCGAGACACAAAATCATCATATTTTCTAAGGACAAAATGAAAGAAAGAATGTTAAAGGCAGCTTGAGACAAAGAGTAGGTCACCTACAAAGGGAACCATATGAGGCTAACAGTGGACCTCTCAGCAGAAATGTTGTAAGCCAGAAGAGATTGCAGGTCTATATTCAACATTCTTAAAGAAAAATTTCTTTAACCATGAATTTTATATCCAGCCAACTAAGCTTCCTCTGTGAAAGAGAAATAAGATCTTTTCAGGCAAGTAAATATTGAAGGATTGTATTACTAGATGCACCTTACAAGAGATCTTGAAAGGAGAACTAAATGTGGAAAGAAAACACCATTGCCAGCCAATACAAAAAACACATTTAAGTACACAGACCAGTGACACTATAAAGCAACCAACCAAACAAGCAGGCATAATAACCAGCTAACAACAAATAGACAAGATTTAAGTCTACACATATCAATACTAACATTGAAAGTAAACAGGCTAAATGTCCCAATTAAAAGGCACAGAGTGGCAAGCTGGGTAAAGAAGCAAAATCCAATTGTATGCTGTCTTCAGGAAACCCATCTCAAATGCAATGACACCCATAGGTTCAAAATACAGGGATGGAAAAAATCTGCCAAGTAAATGAAAATAAGAAAAAAGAAGGGGCTACAATACTAATTTCAGAAAAAAAGCAGACTTTAAGCTAACAAAGGTGAAAAAAGACAAGGAAGGGCATTATATAATGATAAAGGATTCAAACAAGAAGAGCTAAATATCCTAAATATATATGCACCCACAGCAGGAGAATCCAGATTCATAAAGCAAGTTCTTAGAGACCTACAAAGAGACTTACATGCCCACACAATGGGAGTCTCCAGTGGGTGATTTCAACACTCCCCTGACAGTACTAGACAGATCATCAAGGCAGAAAATTAACAAAGATTTAAACAAAGATTGAACTCAACATTGGATCAAATAGATCTGATAGACCTCAGAACTCTCCACCCCAAAACAACAGAATATACATTCTTCTCATCAACACATGGAACATACTCTAAAATAGACCACACAATTGGACATAAAACAATCCTCGGCAAATGCAGAAGGACTGAAATCATACCAAACACACTCGTGGACAACAGCTCAATAAAAATAGAAATCAAGACTGAAAAAAATCACTCAATTCATGCAATTACATGGAAATTAAACAACTGCTTTTTAATGAATTTGAGGTAAGTACTGAAATTAACACAGAAATCAAAATGTTCTTGGAAACTATTGAGAATGAAGATACAACATACCAGAATCTCCAGGACACAGCTAAGGCAGTGTTAAGGGGGAAATTTGTAGCACTAACTGCCCACATAAAAAAGATACAAAGATCTCAAATTAACAACCTAACATCACAAATAAAAGAACTAGAGACAGAAGACAAAACCAACCCCAAAGCTAGCAGAAGATAAGAAATAACCAAAATCAGAGCTGATCTGAAAGAAATTGAGATGAGAAAAACTGCACAAAAGATAAACGAATCCAGGAATTTGTTCTTTGGGAGAATTAATAAGATGAATAGACTCCTAGTTAGATCAATAGAGAAGGAAAGACAGATGATCCAAATAAACATAGTCAGAAATGACAAATGAGATGCTACCATTGACCCCACAACAATGCAAATAATCATCAGAGACATGATGAATCATGAAGACATATGCACAAGAACTAGAAAACCTAGACGAGATGGATAAATTTCTGCACACATATATCCTCCCAAGTCTGAACCAAGAAGAAACTGATTATCTGAACAGACCAATAATGAGCTCTGAAATTGAATCAGTAATAAACAGCCTACCAAACAAAGGAGGAGTGACTCCTCCCCACCTCATTCTATGAGGCCAGCATCATCCTAATAAAAAAACCTGGAAGAAACACATACACAAAAGGAAAACTTCAGGCCAATATTCTTCGTGAACATAGCTGCAAAAATTCTCAACAAAATGCTAACAAACTGAATTCAACAGCACATCAAAAAGCTAATACAAAATGATTAAGTAAGCTTTATCCCTGGGATACAAAGTTGGTTCAACATATGCAAATTAATAAAGTGATTCATCACATAAACAGAATGAAAAACAAAACTCACATAATTATCTCAACAGATACAGAAAAGGCTTCTGATTAAGTTCAACATTGCTTCATATTAAAAACTCTCAATAAACTAGGTGTTAAGGAAAATATCTCAAAATAATAGGCGCCATTTATGACAAATCCACAGCCAACATCATACTGAATGGACAAAAGCTGGAAGGATCCCCTTGAAAACCAGCACAAGACAAGGATATCCTCTCTCAGCACTCCTATTCAACATAGTATTGGAAGTCCTGGCCAGAGCAATTAGGCAAGAGAAAGAAAGAATGGGCATTATAGGAAGAGAGTAAGTAAAACTATTCCTGTTTGCAGATGACATGATTCCATATCTAGAAAACCCCATAGTCTTGGCCAAAAAGCGCCTTCAGCTGATACACTATTTCAGCAAAGTTTCCGGATAAAAAATCAATGTGCGAAAGTCACTAGCATTCCTATACAGCAACAACAGTCAGGCTGAGAGACAAATCAGGAACACAATCCCATTCACAATTGCCAATGAAAGAATATAATATCTAGGAATGCAGCTAACAAGGCAGGTGAAAGGCCTCTACAATAAGAACTACAAAACACTGCTCAGAGAAATCAGAGATAACACAAACAAATAGAAACAAATTTCTTGTTCATGGATAGTAAGAATCAATATTGTTTAAATGGCCATACTGCCCAAAGCAATTTACAGATTCAAGGCTATTTCTATCAAACTACCAATGACATTCTTCACAGAACTAGAAAAAGACTTTAAAATTCATATGAAACCAAAAAAGAATCTGAATAGCCAAGCAATTTTAAACAAAAAGAACAAATTTGGAGGCATCATGTTACCCTACTTCAAACTATACTTCAGGGCAACAGTAACCAAAACAGGTTTCCTGAAAGAAACCAGGGTATTCTTTCAGGAAAGTCCCCAAAATGGGAAAGTAAATCCATATCTCTGTCCTAGGAAATAAAAAGAAATTTGACTAAGAAAACATATTAAGCCATTGAGATCTGTGTTGGCCATAGTTCTAAAACTAAGGAACAAACATAGTAAGGAAAAAAAAGAAATAAAACAAGAATTTTTTTTTTTTAAAAAAGGAACTTCACACAGGAATTCCCCAAGGCCGCTGATTCATATTGTAGGTGTGGAAAGGCATCCTGCTAATTCTTACAATCTTTCTCAACACCAGGGGACACTCTCCCTTTGGATTTCTATGTCTAGAGACCTGTGGCTCATTAAAAGTCAAGTTGATTTTCAGAAAGAGAGAAAGAGGTTTTTAAAGATGAGTTTATGCTGCAATCCCAGCATGAACTATTGCTTCAAATATGTTTTAACTTTTATAATCACTGGGAATATAAACAAGAATAGCCTCCTTGACTGTGAATCAGAACAATCAATCAGGTAAGAGAATGAACTGAGACAGGCTGCGAAGTTGCACATAATCTCAATATGTTAATGAATGATCTAGCTACTTGCTAGTATTAAACACCCAGTATCTAGATCTCATTTTCTATCTAATGGTGTACTGCTCATTGTGAGGAGAAATATGAAGGCCCTTGACTTACCACGTTTCTACTGCCATATCTTATTCTCAATTCGACATATCTAGTTCTCTAGACATTATACAAAGCAAACATGTAATTTCTAAATGGTGAAATTTCAGTGAAGCAAACGATTTACTACAAACCACTCTGACTGCTAATTTTCTTAGAAGCTGGGAATATATGTTTTACCATATGGGTTTTTGGGACAATTTTGTTTTCTGGGTCCAAGAACCAAAAATTACATTTGAAATATAATTTGTATTTTAAACAGGAGTAGTAATTTTTTAAATACACAAAATATACCTGGTCATTCAAGAAAGTTACTATAAATTATTTGAAGGCAGTCCTTCATGGAGGTATAGTAAAAGTTAGATGGTTTTTCAAAATTTCTTCCCGGCTATGAAGCCAAAAAACCCATGGCTCTCTAGAAGTGTTCTGTTGTTCATTATTTTTTTTACTGTAGTCACATCAAATTATATTATTCTCTCCTCAGTGGTTTCTAAAACCTTGAATGATACTCCTTTTGTAGGAAGCACTCCAATGTCAGCATCTCTTCAATTTCTTTACAGTTCTACCAGCTCTCTCAGTGTCTCTCACTTCCGTAATTTCCCCACACATCTTACTTCTTCCCTCCCAATATACAAGAGCTAATCTGTTACAGCCTAATGAAAAGAACAAAGAAGAAGCTACTTCACAAAATTATGTCTGCTTTTATTAGTAAACTTATAGAAGATAATGCCAGTACTTTACAAATTATGGAGAAAAAAATTTCTAGAAAATGTAGTGGATCTAGAAGAAGGTGAATTTCACTTGAGGTAGAATATTCCTTAATATCTGATGAGTGAGTTTATTTCAGGCAAATAAAAACAGAACTTAAGAAAATAGATCACAAGAGAAGACAATTTCAAGAAGGCTGAATATATATTTAGAGGAGAGGTTAGTATTGGTGAAAAAAGAAGAGAAACTACTGAATCTATCAGAGGAAAAACTATTCTTATCCAGGGATTCATAGATTTCCTAGGAAAGGAAGAGTCTAAGATCAACAGGTAAATAAAAGCACAATAACATTGGCAATGAAAAAAGTAATTTGGGATTCTATTTTGAAAAAAATACAAAGGGTCAGATTATAGGAAGAAACTGAGCTCATGATCAGATATAATAGTGATGAAATTTTAAAAATTCAGGCTAATATGTGAGTAATGTGGTCATGTTTCTTAACCCAGTAGGTCACTATGACATTTCAGGGATGTGGGTAAGGAAGAGATCAGTAAGAGAATATCTCTAATTCATTTACATTCTAAAAGGAGGAAATGCAATTACTACTACTCTTTCAAGATTTAAAAAAAAAAAAATTGTGGTTTTGATGCCTTGAAACCTGTCTTTTTATTTCAGTTAACATCCTACTGGTGGTTTCTTACTAGGCCAAGAGATAGCTATGTGGTATGCTTAAAAATTGCCCCCTGTGAGAGTCACTTGGAAAGACGAAAGGAAAGCTGTAACCAAATGAAGATATTCATGGGCCCAGAGAGGTGGCTAATGCCTGTAATCCCAGCGTGTTGGGAGACCGAGGCAGGCAGATAACTTGAGGTCAGGAGTTCAAGACCAGCCTGGCGTACACGGTGAAACCCCATCTCTATTAAAAATACAAAAATTAGCCAGGTGTGGTGGTGGACTCCTGTAATCCCAGTTACTTGGGAGGCTGAGGCGAGAGAATCTCTTGAACCTGGGAGGCGGAGGTTGCAGTGAGCCAAGATCATACCACTGTACTCCAGCCTGGGAGAAACAACAAGACTCCATCTCAAAAAAAAAAAAGAATGAAAATATTCACAGCCAGAGAAGATTGTAGGCTAGCAGGCTAGCAATGTTTTCTGATACCTGGGAGAAAGAAATATAGTAATGAAAAAATAATAAAAAAATAGTTGTGTCAGAGATCATAACAGATATATGTATATATTTAATATTTAGCCATCTAAAAACCAAAAATGTAAAACTTGTGAGGTTGAATCATGCAAAACAACAATAGTCTTCCTCCAAATATTCTTAGCTTGGTGAGAAAATTCTGAGCTGGAAGGATTCTGATTGTGATTAGTGTTCCATACACTATTTTGTGTGTTTTTTTTTTTTAAGTAATGCTGAATACAACCTCAGTCACCAAATTTCTCCTCTTGGGAGTGACAGACATTCAAGAACTGCAGCCTTTTCTCTTCGTGGTTTTCCTCACCATCTACTTCATCAGTGTGGCTGGGAATGGAGCCACTCTAATGATTGTCATCTCTGATCCTAGACTCCATTCCCCTATGTATTTCTTCCTGGGAAACCTGTCCTGCCTGGATATCTGCTACTCTACGGTGACACTGCCAAAGATGCTGCAGAACTTCCTCTCTACACACAAAGCAATTTCTTTCTTGGGATGCATAAGCCAGCTCCATTTCTTCCACTTCCTGGGCAGCACAGAGGCCATGCTGTTGGCCGTGATGGCATTTGACCGCTTTGTGGCTATCTGCAAGCCACTTCGCTACACTGTCATCATGAGCCCTCAGCTCTGTATCCAGATGGCCATCACAATCTGGACCATAGGTTTCTTCCATGCCCTGCTGCACTCCGTAATGACTTCTCGCTTGAACTTCTGTGGTTCCAACTGTATCCATCACTTCTTCTGTGATGTGAAGCCATTGCTAAAGCTGGCCTGTGGGAACACGGAGCTCAATCAGTGGCTGCTCAGTACCATCACAGGGACAATCGCAGTGGGCTCTTTCTTTCTCACATGTCTCTCTTACTTCTACATTATCACCCATCTCTTCTTCAAGACTCATTCTTTTGGCATGCTCCACAAAGCACTGTCCACTTGTGCCTCCCACTTCATGGTAGTTATTCTTTTCTATGCACCTGTTCTCTTCACCTATATTCATCCTGCCTCAGGGACCTCCATGGACCAGGACCGGATCATTGCCATCATGTATACTGTGGTCACTCCTATACTAAACCCACTGATCTACACTTTGAGGAACAAGGAAGTCAAGGGGGCCTTTAATAGAGCAATCAAAAGGTAGCTTTGACCTAAAGAAATCTTGAAGAACTCTTCTGAAGCATAAATAAACAATTAAAAAGTTGAGTTTGTAATTATACTGTTTCTTAAATTATTTAGAAATGTACAACAGAGGGAACTGGATAAAACAAAAATACATGGAAAAATATGCTGTAATTGTATTTAACAATGTTTTCCTAGGTTATATAAGGGACATTTGAATGAATGGGATGCTAGCCAAGGAACTCTACTGCTGACTAAGTTTTGAAGATATCAGTTGATAAAATTGATGTTAGGTTTTTTATATGTTCTTATAATGAAATTGGGTATAGAAATATGCCTGTGTTTCCCATGTATTAAATAGATGGATAATACTTGGGTCTATTTATCTATCTGGTCCTACTAGGTTAATGCATTATAATATTATAAATAAAATTATTATGCTTTGATATTATGAGGATTTTATTTTAGGGCCATGGTTACTCAACTGGAAAAGTATATGCTAACTGACATATGAGTTAAGGAGAATTTTTAAGAGGTGTGCCTTGATTTCTTATTCTTTAAACAAAGAGACAAATAAGTAATTAAAGCAAATGACATTGTAATCACTAAATAACAACAACAACAACAAAAACTCTGACAGTTCATCTAAATGGTTTTGGCACCTCTGTCTCCAGATATCTTTTAGAAGTCAACTGTCCAAACCCTCAATGATTACTTAAAATATTAAAAATCGGAGATAATTTAACAAAGCTCTTAAGACTCTTTCAATCTCATTAGAAAGTTATTGTTTCCTCAGCTTTTAATTGCGGAAGAGGATGAC
This sequence comes from Theropithecus gelada, assembly GCF_003255815.1. Taxonomy (NCBI): domain Eukaryota; kingdom Metazoa; phylum Chordata; class Mammalia; order Primates; family Cercopithecidae; genus Theropithecus; species Theropithecus gelada. The sequence goes on from NC_037671.1 coordinate 32,263,312, forward strand.
TTTATCAAAATTTTATTTTCTTTTTCTTACTTGTCACCAAACTCATACTAAGGAAAGGCATAGAAGCCATAATTATTGAAGAATTTCTAGACATGAACTACTATGTTTCTCACTTTTTAAGTTCCTATAAATGACTTCTGTCCCTGAAGAAATCGTGGATTCTACAATTTATAAATATTTAAAGAATAGACAGAAAATACTATGAAAAGGCATTTTAAGCTGGTGGACTGACCCTTCAAGGTTTCTGCATTCACTTTTGTAAATCTAAACGATTTTATTCTGACTTCTCTCCATGCGTCTTTTGTCTTCTAACTCCACCTTCTTTGGTCCCTCAATTCCAGTTTAGTTTATAACAAAACAAAACAACAATGTGTGTGTGGAGATGGCAACTCCTAATCTCAACTGTCCCGCGCTATCAGTAATATATTCGATGCATATTTTATACAATATATTTTTTCTCTCATTTCTGGTGGTGAGAATTTGTCACATAATTCAAAGTTCACAGAGTGTGTGAACTATAGAAGAGCACATGGGGTTCTGGTTACCAGTGCATAACACACTAGGACCCCAAAATTCAATCCCTTAAAACAATTAAGTTACATGCTTCATTGGGTAAGAAATTTGGAAAAACACAGCAGAGAATGGTTGACTCTGATCCATAATGTTTCTGACCTTTGTTGGAATGACTTCAACTCTGGTCATGGAATAGCTGAGAGCTGAGTAAGTCTCTCTCTCTTTATTTCTTTTTCTCCTTCCTTAATTGCTCATTGTGACTGTCATATGCTTCTTCAACAGGGAAGCCTCAGACAGACTTTTTCATGTTCCAGTAGACTATGGCAAAAGCTGCCAGCCTGGGGCTGAGATTGACCAGTGATAAAATGTCTCCTATTCAAAAAAGCCCAGGATCTGATGGCTTTATTGATGTATACTACCAAACATTTAAAGGATAATTAATGCCAATCTTCTCAAACTTGCTCAAAAATATGAAAAGGAAGAAATACTTTCAAATTCACTTTATGAGGTCAGCATTACCCTAATACCAAAGCCAGACAAAGCAACTATAAGGAAATAAAGTTACAGGCCAATATCCCTGATGAACATAGATGTAAAAATCCTCAATAAAAACTAGCAAAATGAATTCAATGGCACATTAAAGTGATCATGCACCATGACTAAGTGGGATTTATCCTTAGGATGCAAGAATGGGTTAACATACACAAATTAGTAAATATGATATGCCACATTAACATATTGAGGGATAAAAACCGTATGATAATAGGTACAGAAAAAACATTTGATAAAATTCAATATTGTTTCATAACTAAAAGAAACTTCCAACAAATTAGGTATAGAAGAAATGTAGCTTAATATAATAAAGGTAATGCATATCAAGTCCACTGATATTCTCATTATCAATGTTGGAAGGCTAAAAGCTTTTCTTCCAAGACCAGGAACAAGTCAAGGAGGCCCACTTTTACAATTTCTCTTCAATGTAATTCTGATATTCCTAGATATAGCAATTACACAAGAGAAAGAAATAAAAGGCTTCCAAATTAAAAAGGAAGAAGTAAAATTGTCTGTTTGCAGATGAGGTGATCTTACATCTAGAAAACCTAAAAGACTACACCAAAAACTGTGAGAACTAATAAATTTAGTTAAGTTCACAGGATACAAAATTAACATACAAAAGCCAGTTGCATTTTTATAACAATGATCTATCTGAATAGGAAATCAAGAAAACAAGTATATTTACAATAATGTCAAAGGTAAACAAAATACTTAGGAATAAATCTAACCAAGAAGGTGAAAGATCTGTACCTTGAAAACTATAAGGCATGGATGACAGAAATTGAAGAAGATACAAATAAATGAAAAGATATTCCTTATTCATGGATTGGAAAAATTCATATTGTCAAAATGCTCATACTTCCCTCAGCAAACTACAGATTCTTTGCAATCTCTATTAATATTCTAATGGAATTTTGTACAGAAATAGCAAAAATACTGAAATTCATATGGAACCACAAAAGACTCCAAATAGCCAAGGCTATCTTGAACACAAAGAACAAAGCTAGAGGCTATCTTGAGCAAAAAGAACAAAGCTAGAGGCACGACTACCTGAAATCAAAATATACTACAAATCTATAGTGATCAAAACAGTATGATACTGGCATAAAAACAGATACATAGAACAATGGAACAGAATAGAGAGACCAGAAATAAACCTATGTATTTATGGTCAGTTGGTCCTTGGCAAAGGTTCCAAGAACACACAATGGGAAAAGAATAGTCTCTCCAATAAATTGTGTTGGAAAAACTTAATATCCACCTAAAGAAGAATGAAATTAAACCATTGTCTCAAACGATATACAAAAATCAACTTAATTGGATTAAAAATGAAAGGTAAGACCTGAAACTGTAAAACTACTAGAAGAAAACAGGGAAAAACTGCTTAATGGTGGTCTGGGCAATGATATTTTTAAAATATCATACCTAAAGCACAGGTAACAAAATCAAAAATAAATAGGATTGTACCAAACTAAATAGTTGCTATTTAACAAAAGAAAACATCAACAGAATGAAGAGACAGCCTATGAAATGGGAAAATAATATTTCATAAAGAGTTAATATCCAAAATATACATTTTTTAAAAAACTCAATAGCAAGAAAACAAATAGCCCAGTTTAAAAATGAGGAAAGAATCTAAATAGACATTTTTTCAGTGAAATAGATATTTCCACACAAATGGCCAACAAGTGTATTTATTAATGTTCAACATCATTAAATCAAAGGAAATACAAACTACAACCACGAAATAATCACTTCATATCTGTTAGAAAGATTTTTATCAAAAAGACAAAAGATAACAAGTATTAATGAGGTTATAAAAAGAGAACCTTTGTACATTGTTTTTGGGAATTTACATTTGTACAGCCATTGTGGGGGACATATGGAGGTACCTCAAAAAACATAAAGGTAGAAATACCATCTGATTCAGTAATCCCACTTCTGGGTATACATCTAAAGGAAATAAAATCAGTATTTCAAAACCAAACATTATATGTTCTCACTAATATGTGGGAGCTAACCTATAAGGATGCAAAGACGTAAGAATGATACAGTGGACTTAGGGGACTTGGCGTGTAGAGTGGGAAGGGGGTGAAGGATAAAAGACTACAAGTACGGTACAGTGTATACTACTTGGGTGATGAGTGCACCAAAATCTCACAAATCACCACTAAAGAACTTACTCATGTAACCAAATACTACCTGTACCCCAATAACCTATGGAAAAAATGTAAAAATTAGTATTTCAAAGACATATTTGCACTCTTGTGTTCATTGCAGCATGATTCTCAATAGCCAAGATATGGAATTAGCTTAAAGGTCCATCAAAACAGAGAAGTGGATTAAAAAATGTGACCTATATAATGTGCATATAACATGGTGATTATAGTTAATAGTACTGTATTATATGCTTGAAATTTTCTAAACTAGAAGACCATAAATGTTCTCACCACACACATACAAAAAGTTGTAACTATGTGAGGTGATGGATGTGTTAATTGGCTTAATTGTGGTAATCGTTTCACAATGTATACGTATCTCAAAACATCACAGTAAACATCATAAATATACACAATTTTACGTGTCAGTCATACCTTAATAAAACTAAGGGGAAGAAAACTACCACCAAACCCTCTAAGCATGGGAATATATCAATAGGAACTTTAAAAACTGAAAAGCGAAGAAAACAAAGACTTATTAAAGCAGAGAAGAATATTCAAGGATTCTGAGAAAACTCCAAAATATGTAATACATACAATGGGAATATCAGGAGTAGAAAAGTAGATAGAAACCAAAGAAATATTTGAAACAATAACTGAAAATTTCCCCAAATTAATATGAGACACCAAACTTCAAATCTAGGAGGCTCAAAGAATACCAAGCAGCATAAATGCCAAAAAAAACTATGTCTAGAAATATCCTTTTTAAACTATGGAAAATTAAACAAAAATCAGAAAGTCAATGATTTTTTTGAAATCATGAAAGAATCCAGAGGATAAAAAATACCTTACCTTTAGGGAAGAAAAGATGACATCTGAGTTCTCAGAAGCCATGAAAGTTAGAAGAAAATAGAGTGAAATATTTAAAATTTTTGATAGAAGAAAAACCAATCTAGAATTCTGTATTACATGAAATTATCTTTCAAAGGTGAATGAGAAATAGACCGTCTCAGAGGAACAAAAATTGAGGGAATTTATTGCCAATAAACTTGCCTGGTAAAAAGTGATAAAATAAATTTTTTAGAGAGTAATAAAATTATACAAGTGAGAAATTTGGATCCACCTTTAAGAACAGAAGAGCCTTGAGGAAGAAATAAGCTAAAGTAAAATAAAAGAAAAAATGTCTTAATTATGTATGCGTATGTACATATTGTGTGTGTGTGTGTGTGTGTGTGTGTGCTTTCATATGCTTAGGATGGTTTCATAACTTTGCTCTTGTGAAAAGTGCTGCAATTAACATACACATGCAGGTGTCTTTTTTATACCATGATTTGTTTTCCTTTGGGTAGATATACGGTATTGGGATTGCTGAATCAAAGGGTAGTTCTATTTTAGCTCTTTAAGAAATCTTCATACTGTTTTCCATAAAGGTTGTACTAATTTGCATTCTCATCAACAGTATATAAGCATTCCCTTTTCTCTGCATTCTCATCAACATCTCTTGTTTCTGACTGTTTAATAATAGTTATTATTACTGGTATGAGATGATATCTCACTGTGGTTTTAATTTGCACTTCTCTGATGACTAGCAATGTTGAGCTTTTTTTTAATATGTTTGTAGGCTTTTAGGCTGATTGTATGTCTTCTTTTAAATGTAAGATCCGAAACTATAAAACTTTTAGAAGAAAACCTAGGAAAAACTCTTCTGGACCTTGGCCTAGGCAAAGAATTTGTGACTAAGATCTCAAAAGCAAATGCAACAAAAATAAAAATAGACAAACAGAGCTTAATCAAACTAAAAGGCTTCTGCACAGTGAAGGGAATAACCAACAGAGTAAACAAACAACCTACAGAATGGGAGAACATATTTGCAAACTATGCACCTAATAGGGGACTGGTATCCAGAACTTACAAGGAACTCAAACAACTCAACAAGAAAAATAAATAAATAACCCCATTAAAAAGTGGACAAAGGAAATTTTTGTATTTTGTATATGCTTGAAATGTTTGTATTTTAAAACGTCAAAAGAAATAAAAATTAGTACCTAATATTATCCTTTCATACTCTGCCAAGAGTAGACATTCATTATAGTGCTTTTACATCTGTGAACACCCCCACTACATTGTGATCATTTCCTAGATTCCTTAACAGCTGGTAGCAACCATGGAAATTAGGTCCTACCTATCAGCAAGACCATGCATATGAAACTCAGTCTTCTCTGCATGGAACAGAGGAATCTGGTCCTTCCGGAGCATCAATGATGGAGCTAGAAGTACCCTAGGGTTGAGTAACAATGGCAGTGATATTTACTCCAACAAGAGGCCCTCTGTGTTTCTGCATCTCATTCCTGGCAGAATAATTCAGTCTGCCTCTCTTTACCTACAGGATAGTGTGTGAGCTACCAAATATTATATAAGAAAAAACAGCAGCTTAAATTAGCCAAAGTGGATTATGTTGCTTGCAACTAAAACCACACCAAGAAAATTCACTTCTCTCAATTACTCACTCCTAATTTTAGTTACATATGCACACAGACACATAGAATAGAGCCTGATATGGTTTGGTTTTGTGTCCCCACCCAAATCTCATCTCAATTGTAATCTCTCATGTCAAGGGAGGGACCTGGAGGGAAGTGATTGGATCATGGGGAAAGTTTCCCCCATGCTGTTCTCATGACAGTGAGTGAGTTCTCACAATATCTGATCGTTTCAAAGAGTGGCACTTTCCCTCACTCTCTCTCTCTCCCCTGTTGCCATGTAAGATGTGCCTTGCTTCCCCTTTGCCTTCTGCCATGATTGTAAGTTTCAAGAGGCCTCCCAGTCATGCAGAACTGTGAATCAAACCTCTTTTGTTTATAAACCTATTTTTGTTTATAAATCTCTTTTGTTTATAAATTACCTAGTCTCAGGTAGTTCTTTTTTTTATATATATACTTTAAGTGCTAGGGTACATGTGCACGTTGTGCAGGTTTGTTACATATGTATACATGTGCCATGTTGGTGTGCTCCACCCATTAACTCATCATTTACATTAGGTATATCTCCTAATGCTATCCCTCCCCCCTCCCCCCTCCCCACAATAGGACCTGGTGTGTGATGTTCCCCTTTCTGTGTCCCAGTGATCTCATTGTTCATTTCCCATCTATGAGTGAGAACACGCAGTATTTGGTTTTCTGTTCTTGCAATAGTTTGCTGAGAATGATGGCTTCCAGCTGCATCCAAGTCCCCACAAAGGACACGAACTCATCCTTCTTTATGGCTGCATTGTATTCCATGGTGTATATGTGCCACATTTTCTTAATCCACTCTGTCACTGATGGATATTTGGGTTGATTCCAAGTCTTCGCTATTGTGAATAGTGCCATGATAAACATACATGTGCATGTGACTTTATAGCAGCATGACTTATAATCCTTTAGGTATATCCCCAGTAACGGGATGGCTGGGTCAAATGGTATTTCTAGTTCTAGATCCTTGAGGAATCACCACATTGTTTTCCACAATGGTTGAACTAGTTTACAGTCCCATCAACAGTGTAAAAGTATTCCTATTTCTCCACATCCTTTCCAGCACCTGTTGTTTCCTGATTTTTTAATGATTGCCATTCTAACTGATGTGAGATAGTATCTCATTGTGGTTTTGATTTGCATTTATCTGATGGTGAGTGATGATGAGCATTTTTTCATGTGTCTGTTGGCTGTATGAATGTCTTCTTTTGAGAAGTGTCTGTTCATATCCTTTGCCCACTTTTTGATGGGGTCGTTTTTTTTTGTTTTTTTTTTTTCTTGTAAATTTGATTGAGTTCTTTGTAGGTTCTGGATATCAGCCCTTTGTCAGAGGAGTAGATTGCAAAACTTTTCTCCCATTCTGTAGGTTGCCTGTTCACTCTGATGGTAGTTTCTTTTGTTGTACAGAAACTCTTTAGTTTAATTAGATCCCATTTGTCAATTTTGACTTTTGTTGCCATTGCTTTTGGTGTTTTAGACATGAAATCCTGCCCATGCCTATGTCCTGAATGATATTACCTAGGTTTTCTTCTAAGGATTTTATGGTTTTAGGTCTAACAATCCATCTCTATGGATTAGAGATGGATTAGAATAAGTCTCTAATCCATCCTGAATTAATTTTCATATAAGGAGTAAGGAAAGGATCCAGTTTCAGCTTTCTACTTATGGCTAGCCAATTTTCCCAGCACCATTTATTAAATAGGGAATCTTTTCCCCATTTCTTGTTTTTGTCAGGTTTATCAAAGATCAGATGGCTGTAGATGTGTGGTATTATTTCTGAGGAATCTGTTCTGTTCCATTGGTCTATATCTCTGTTTTGGTACCAGTACCATGCTGTTTTGGTTACTGTAGCCTTGTAGTATCGTTTGAAGTCAGGTAGTGTGATGCCTCCAGCTTTGTTCTTTTGGCTTAGGATTGTCTTGGCAATGCGGGGTCTTTTTTGGTTCCATATGAACTGTAAAGCAGTTTTTTCTAATTCTGTGAAGAAAGTCATTGGTAGCTTAATGGGGATGACATTGAATCTATAAATTACCTTGGGCAGTATGGCCATTTTCACAATATTGATTCTTCCTATCCATGAACATGGTATGTTCTTCCATTTGTTTGTGTCCTCTTTTATTTCACTGAGCAGTGGTTTGTAGTTTTCCTTGAAGAGGTCCTTTACATCCCTTGTAAGTTGGATTCCTAGGTATTTTATTCTCTTTGTAGCTATTGTGAATGGGAGTTCATTCATGATTTGGCTCTCTGTCTGTTACTGGTGTATAAGAATGCTTGTAATTTTTGCACATTGATTTTTGTATCCTGAGACTTTGCTGAAGTTGCTTATCAGCTTAAGGAGATTTTGGGCTGAGACGATGGGATTTTCTAAATATACAATCATGTCATCTGCAAACAGGGACAATTTGACTTCTTCTTTTCCTAACTGAATACCCTTGATTTCTTTCTCTTGTCTGATTGCCATAGCCAGAACTTCCAACATTATGTTGAATAAGAGTGGTGAGAGAGGGCATCCCTGTCTTGTGCCAGTTTTCAAAGGGAATGCTTCGAGTTTTTGCCCATTCAGTATGATATTGGCTGTGGGTTTGTCATAAATAGCTCTTATGATTTTGAGATACGTTCCATCAATAGTGAATTTATTGAGAGTTTTTAGCATGAAGGGCTGTTGAATTTTGTCAAAGGCCTTTTCTGCATCTATTGAGATAATTATGTGGTTTTTGTCTTTGGTTCTGTTTATATGCTGGATCACATTTATTGATTTGCGTATGTTGAAACAGCCTTGCATCCCAGGGATGAAGCCAACTTGATCATGGTGGATAAGCTTTTGGATGTGCTGCTGGATCCAGTTTGCTAGTATTTTATTGAGGATTTTTGCATCGATGTTCATCAGGGATATTGGTCTAAAATTCTCTTTTTTTGTTGTGTCTCTGCCAGGGTTTGGTATCAGGATGATGTTGGCCTCATAAAATGAGTTAGGGAGGATTCCCTCTTTCTCTGTTGATTGGAATAGTTTCAGAAGGAATGCTATCAGCTCCTCCTTGTACCGCTGGTAGAATTTGGCTGTGAATCCATCTGGTCCTGGACTTTTTTGGTTGGTAGGCTATTAATTATTGCCTCAATTTCAGAGCCTGCTATTGGTCTATTCAGGCATTCAACTTCGTCCTGGTTTAGTCTTGGGAGAGTGTAAGTGTCCAGGAAATTATCCATTTCTTCTAGGTTTTCTAGTTTATTTGCGTAGAGGTGTTTATAGTATTCTCTGATGGTAGTTTCTATTTCTGTGGGATTGGTGGTGGTATCCCCTTTATCATTTTTTATTTTCTGTATTTGATTCTTCTCTCTTTTCTTCTTTATTAGTCTTGCTAGTGATCTATCAATTTTGTTGATCTTTTCAAAAAGCCGGGCGCGGTGGCTCAAGCCTGTAATCCCAGCACTTTGGGAGGCCGAGACGGGCGGATCACGAGGTCAGGAGATCGAGACCATCCTGGCTAACACGGTGAAACCCCGTCTCTACTAAAAATACAAAAAGTTAGCCGGGCGAGGTGGCAGGCGCCTGTAGTCCCAGCTACTCGGGAGGCTGAGGCCGGAGAATGGCGTGAACCCGGGAGGCGGAGCTTGCAGTGAGCTGAGATCCGGCCACTGCACTCCAGCCGGGGCGACAGCGCAAGACTCCGTCTCAAAAAAAAAAAAAAACCAGCTCCTGGGTTCATTGATTTTTTGAAGGTTTTTTGTGTCTCTATCTCCTTCAGTTCTGCTCTGATCTTAGTTATTTCTTGCCTTCTGCTAGCTTTTGAATGTGTTTGCTCTTGCTTCTCTAGTTCTTTTCATTGTGATGTTAGGGTGTCAATTTTAGATCTTTCCTGTTTTCTCTTGTGGGCATTTAATGCTATAAATTTTCCTCTACACACTGCTTTAAATGTGTCCCAGAGACTCTGGTATGATGTATCTTTGTTCTCATTGGTGTCAAAGAACGTCTTTATTTCTGCCTTCATTTCGTTATGTACCCAGTAGTCATTCATGAGCAGGTTGTTCAGTTTCCATGTCATTGAGTGGTTTTGATTGAGTTTCTTAGTTCTGAGTTCTAGTTTGATTGCACTGTAGTCTGAGAGACAGTTTGTTATGATTTCTGTTCTTTTGCCTTTGCTGAGGAGTGCTTTACTTCCAACTATGTAGTCAATTTTTGAATAAGTGTGATGTGGTGCTGAGAAGAATGTATATTCTGTTGATTTGGGGTGGAGAGTTCTGTAGATGTCTATTAGGTCCACTTGGTGCAGAGTTGAGTTCAATTCCTGGATATCCTTATTAACTTTCTGTCTCATTGATTTGTCTAATGTTGACAGTGGGGTGTTAAAGTCTCCCATTATTATTGTATGGGAGTCTAAGTCTCTTTGTAAGTCTTTAAGTACTTGCTTTATGAATCTGGGTGCTCCTGTATTGAGTGCATATATATTTAGGATAGTTAGCCCTTCCTGATGAATTGATCCCTTTACCATTATGTAATGGCCTTCTTTGTCTCTTTTGATCTTTGATGGTTTAAAGTCTGTTTTATCAGAAACTAGGATTGCAACCCCTGCTTTTTTTTGTTTGCCATTTGCTTGGTAGATCTTCCTTCATTCCTTTATTTTGAGCCTATGTGTGTCTCTGCAGGTGAGATGGGTCTCCTGAATACAGCAAACCAATGGGTCTTGACTCTTTATCCAATTTGCCAGTCCGTGTCTTTTAATTGGACCATTTAGTCCATTTACATTTAAGATTAATATTGTTATGTGTGAACTTGATCCTGTCATTATGATATTAGCTGGTTATTTTGCTCATTAGTTGATGCAGTTTCTTCCTAGCATCGATGGACTTTACATTTTGACAGGTTTTTGCAATGGCTGGTACCTGTTTTCCTTTCCATGTTTAGTGCTTCCTTCAGGATCTCTTGTAGGGCAAGCCTGGTGGTGACACAATCTCTAAGCATTTGCTTATCTGTAAAGGATTTTATTTCTCCTTCACTTATGAAACTTAGTTTGGCTGGATATGAACATCTGGGTTGAAAATTCTTTTCTTTAAGAATGTTGAATATTGGCCCCCACTCTCTTCTGGCTTGTAGAGTTTCTGCCGAGAGATCTGCTGTTAGTCTGATGGGCTTCCCCTTGTGGGTAACCCGACCTTTCTATCTGGTTGCCCTTAACATTTTTTCCTTCATTTCAACTTTGGTGAATCTGACAATTATGTGTCTTGGAGTTGCTCTTCCTGAGGAGTATCTTTGTGATGTTCTCTGTATTTCCTGAATTTGAATGTTGGCCTGCCTTACTAGGTTGGGGAAGTTCTCCTGGATGATATCCGGCAGAGTGTTTTCCAACTTGGCTCCATTTTCCCCATCACTTTCAGGCACACCAATCAGACATAGATTTGGTCTTTTCACATAATCCCATATTTCTTGGAGGCTTTGTTCATTTCTTTTTACTCTTTTTTCTCTACACTTCTCTTCTCATTTCATTTCATTCATTTGATCTTCAATCCCTGATACTCTTTCTTACAGTTGATCGAGTCGGTTACTGAACCTTGTGCATTTGTCACATAGTTCTTGTGTTATGGTTTTCATCTCTATCAGTTCTTTTAAGGACTTCTCTACATTGGTTCTCCTAGTTAGCCATTCGTCAAGTCTTTTTTCAAGGTTTTTAGTTTCTTTGTCCTGATTATGTAGTTCTTCCTTTAGCTCTGAGAAGTTTGATCGACTGAAGTCTTTTTCTCTCGACTCATCAAAGCCAATCTCCATCCAGCTTTGTTCCATTGCTGGCGATGAGCTGCGTTCCTTTGGAGGTGGAGATGCACTCGGATTGTTTGAATTTCCAGCTTTTCTGCACTGCTTTTTCCCCAAAAAAACCACAAAGATAAAACCTTTGTGGTTTTATCTGCCTTTGGTCTTTGATGATGGTGACATAGTGATGGGGTTTTGGTGTAGCTGTCCTTTCTGTTTGTTAGTTTTCCTTCTAACAGTCAGGACCCTCAGCTGCAGGTCTGTTGGAGTTTGCTTGAGGTCCACTTCAGACCCTGTTTGCCTGGGTATCAGCAGTGGAGGCTGCAGAAGATAGAATATTGCTGAACAGCGAGTGTTGCTGTCTGATTCTTGCTCTGGAAGCTTCGTCTCAGGGGCGTAGCCAGCCGTGTGAGGTGTGAGGTGTCGGTCTGCACCTAGTGGGGAATGTCTCCCAGTTAGGCTATTCAGCGGTCAGGGACCCACTTGAGCAGGCAGTCTGTCCGTTCTCAGATCTCAATCTCCGTGCTGGGAGATCCACTGCTCTCTTCAAAGCTGTCAGACTGGGACATTTACCTCTGCCAAGGTTTCTGCTGCTTTTTGTTTAGCTATGCCCTGTTCCCATAGGTGGAGTCTACAGAGGCAGGCAGGCCTCCTTGAGCTGTTGTGGGCTCCACCCAGTTCGAGGTTTTGTTTACCTACTTAAGCTTCAGCAATGGCAGGCGCCCCTCCCCCAGCCTTGCTGCCACCTTGCCGTTAGATCTCAGACTGCTGTGCTAGCAATGAGGGAGGCTCCATGGGCATGGGACCCTCTGGACCAGGTGTGGGATATAATCTCCTGGTGTGCCGTTTGCTAAGAGCCTTGGTAAATAGCAGTATTAGGGTGGGAGTTACCCGATTTTCCAGGTGTTGTGTGTCTCAATTTCCTTTTGCTAGGAAAAGGAATTCCCTTCCCCCTTGCGCTTCCCAGGTGAGGTAATGCCTCGCCCTGCTTCAGCTCTCACTGGTCGGGCTGCACCCGCTGACCAGCACCAACTGTCTTACCCACCCCAGTGAGATGAACCTGGTACCTCAGTTGAAAATGCAGAAATCACCCATCTTCTGTGTCACTCACACTGGGAGCTAGGGGCTGGAGCTGTTCGTATTTGGCCATCTTGGGCGCCCCCCTCCATCATTATTTTTTTAATCAGTGGTTTTAACAATGAGGATGCTCACCATCACTCTTACTATAGCCAATGTCATCTTCATTGCCGTCTGAATATTGAACATGGTATCTTCAATTCCAGCCCCATTAATGTTGCCTGTATCATCACCATTTGTAGGAGAAAAGAAACTGGTTCTGTGCAGTTTCTTCCCTGTTACTCTGTCACTTTTCAGAATGTTTTATATATTTGTGTGCTTGTGCTATGCTTGATAGTTTGTGGGGAGTTCCTGACTCTGTGGCTGAGAATTGAAAGCTAGGTAAAAGTAAAAGAATTTTTTTTTTTTTAAAAAAAGTACTTCTTGTTTTGTAATAGAACAAAACTATGTTTCCTATATATGTTTATTAATTTGATTCTGAAAAAAATATCAACTGGCCAATGCGTCACTCAATGAATGAATTCCTTTTTCAGACAGACTGTCAAAGTGCAATGCAGAGAAAGGACTTGTTGAATTGCATTATGAAAAGAATGTATGTAACTAGTTCAGACAGTCTGTTATGTTCAGCTTGTCTTTCTACATATGTCATATATTACATCAAACCAGAGACTATGTATTGTGTCTATTTGTACCACCCCCTATAGTTCATGTTATTGTACACCATGAATATCAGGGTCTGGTTAAACAAACACCTGATAATTAATTCTGTTCAGGAGAACAACTCAATGCATAGATTAAATACAGATCTAATTTAGAAAGTGTGCCCCTGAGATTCTCAGACTGGATTCTCTGTTCAGCATCACAACCTGTGCTTAGCCCAGACTTTTTGGGGGGATCACCTAGAAGTTATTGTTTTCTTTCTAATTCTAATCTAATGACTTGTCATAACATGTGTCCAGAAATTATTTTCGAATGAATGATTACTGACTGGATAATCTGAGTTGATATATCTCCTCTGGCCTTAGAAACGGTTTCTTCTGTTCCTCAGGAAGTGGTGATACAAATAAACTTTTTTCCTCTGAATGGCCATTCTTTGGCTGGACACGGAATGTCACTGAACAACAATATATCAAAGGGAAGCCAACCTCTGAGTGTTGTGGAGGTGAGTAACAGAGATAAAAATTCAATGAGTCAGGAAACCAGTAAGGGTAGTTGTAGTCCAGGGCACCAGTAGGAAGTTAAAATGTAATATGCAATTCATTCTGTGCTTCACTGGAAAATATATTATAAGATTTCTGAGGTCAGAAACCAAAATCCAAACTTAGCCAGCCTAGAAATAATAAGTGAGAATATTCAGATAAAAGGAAAATATTCTCCCATAAGAACTGATTTGTAAGGAGTACAAGAACTCCTTTCCTGGAGTTTGTAGGCTAAACATTGTTAAAAATACACATTTTAACTCACATTAATAGTTTATAATACCACCGAAGTAAGATAAAATGGGCAGAATTATTTCTCCTGAATAAAAACCTGCAGACCTTGGCTAGAATCTTTCTACATCAGGTTGGGTATTTTTAACAATTCACAGTTGTGACTTGGGATTTTAGAAACAAGGACTTGATAATAACTATCATTAGGCACTTCTTTTACCTATCCACCACTACCACAGTTCTCCCCGCCTTATCATTTTCTTCATCATCATTCAATATAAATTAGCCCAATGCTATAAGTATATATTGAGCACTTGTCATAAATAAGGCATTGTGAGAAGTGCAAAAGAAGATGGTCAGTCTTCATCAGTGAAGATTTTATATTCAAATGCACAGTTTATTTCAATAGCTTAATAAGGTATTTGCCAAAATAAAACCATTTTTCAAAACATTATGGGTGTGCTTCTGCTTCTGGCCATGATAGCATAACTAGTCTAAACTAGTCTCTCCAGCATAATTAACTGTAAGACAGGACAAAGTATGTGAAGAAATTGCTTTCAGACAGTGAATAGCAGTTAATACAGCTCACAGGTGAGCCACATAATCACTCAGCTCTCTGCCTGGGAAAATTTCCTTGCTGTGGCCCAAGAAGAAGACCACAGCAGTCTCACTGATCTAACAAAATAAAAATCATAGTAAATTTAGGGCAGCCGAGGCCACTAGAAGCCGTGGGATAGGGTATCAGGGAGGCCAGAGTTGTGCAGAGGGGACCTCAGAAATATATTAATGGAGGGATCTGTGAGCTATGACAGGTAGCTAGACTGTACATGTGAAGGGCAACACTATTTGAGACTTACCAGAGAGAAGCTGTTACAGGATTGAAAGGAAACAAATACCAGAGGTGCATCAAGCTTAAAGAAGAGCAGCACCAGGACAGTGTGCTCTTTGCCCTACTAAAGTAGAGAAATCTCATTAACACCTCATAAACACCACTGCCACCCAGTGGAGACACCCAAAGACCAAACTTTAAGAGTAAGGACCACAAATGTAAGTAAAACCTACTCTAAATCTGGCTTAACAACCTAAACCAAGCCCTGGCAATGTCCACAAGGAAGAGAGAAAGTGGAGATTGAGTCCCTTCAAGTTATATAGACTTGCAAAACACCTTGAACTTTCCACAGATCAATACCATCAGAGCATAAAACCAAGCCTACCCAGATTCAAATGATTCTCCTTTTAGCACCTGCTACAAAAAAAAAGCCAACATTCTTCTGAAGAAAATACCCAGAATGTCTACAATAACTTGAATTCAATGAAATATACTAATCATACGAAAGCATGACAAAATATTATCAATATTCAAGAAAAAAAGAAATCAATAATAATTGAATCTGATATGACCTAAGTGTAGGAATGTGCAGACAAAGATTTTACAAGAATTGTTTACAAATAGATTCAAAACATTAAAGGGAAATACATTCAAAGGATTAAATAGATTCAAAACATTAAAGGGAAATACATTCAAAGGATTAAATAGATTCAAAACACTAAAGGGAAATACATTCAAAGAACTAAGTCACTCTAGGCATTAATCATCACCTGTCCTCAATTGATGATTAAAATATTAGGGAAAATGTTAATTAGAAACTGAGTAATAGATAGATCTGGATGATACCACTTCAATTCACTGGTCAATAATATAAATAGCATCTCTAAGAGTGGGACAACCAAATATCATGTGTCTCAGGACATGATTCAATAAAAGTAACATAGCAACTTAAGTCAATGGCATGACAAAAAAGTGGGGTCTGCATGTTATAAAGGGACTGGAAAGACAATAACAAAATGCATTCTGTGAACCTTGTTTAGATCTTCATTTTAAGAAATTACTTAAAGATCAATGGAGAAATTTGTACATGGCTTGTGTATTAGATGATATAAAGGAAATACTGATGATTGTGCTAAGTATCATAATGATATGGTGGGCATGGTTTTTTAAAATGTCTTTATCAGTCACAGATCATATTAAATACTTACATGTGGAGTATGTACAAACACAACTTACACAACATAATACTTACACAATATCTGGAATTTGCCCTAAAATTTTCCATGAAAACAAACAAGGAACTGTAGCTAATTAAAATAAGATTAGCAAAATGTTGATGTTGAAGCTGGGTGATGGCTACATGGGGCACATGGGGGTTCACTATGCTCTTCTCTTTTGTGTATGTTTGAAATGTTCTACAAGAAAAGAAGTTTAAAAGTAAAAGGAATTCAGCTTTAGATTTTAAAAAACACATATCCTTAAATCTTGCAATTTAAGTGCTAAAAGCTTATTACAGGAAAATCCAGATGTAAACAATGTACAGTAAAAGAACAGAATACAATTAAAAACTCCCAAAATAGAATAACAAATCATGTTCAGCTACGCAATGAAGCCCAGAAGAATAAAGAAATAGATGCTTATGAATAGAGTTGCTCGTGACACAGTGTTCAGTGAAAAACCAGATTACAAACTCCATGACCCAACTTGTATGTATAAATATAAATGCACATAGAAATAAATTTTAAAATGTCATACAACAATAATATAAAAAACAATATTTCTAGATTTATTTTGGTACTGCTGTTTTGTGTATCTATTTTTAAATATTTATGGCATATTTAATAAAGAACTAATCAAAGTTTAAATAATTTTTTAAACTAGCACTTAAAAATTGTTGCCTAAGGACATGAACAACACTTTTCGAAAGAAGATATACAGGTAACCAACAGCATATGAAAGAAAGCTCAACATCACTGATCACTAGAAAAATGCAAATCAAAACCACAATGAGATACAATCTCACACCAGTTAGAACGCCTATTACTACAAAGTCAAAAAATAACAGATGCTGGCAAGGTTGTGCAGAAAAAGGAATGCTTATACACTGTTGGTGGGAATGCAAATTGGTTTAGACATTGTGGAAGACAGTGTGGCAGTTCCTCAAAGACCAAAAACAGAAATACCATTCCACCCAGCAATCCCATTACTTGGTATACACCCAAAGGAATATAAATTATTCTATTATAAAGACACATGCACATGTATGTTCATTGCAGCACTATTCACAACAGCAATGACATTGAATCAACCTAAACGCCATCAATGATAGACTGAATAAAGAAGGTGTGGTCCATGTACACCATGGAATGCTATGCAGCCATAAAAAATAGATCATGTCCTTTGTAGGGACATGGATGGAATTGGAGGCTACTATCCTTAGCAAACTAACACAGGAACAGACAATCAAATACTGTATGTCCTCACTCATAAGTGGGAGCTAAATTATGAAAACATATAGATGCATAGAGGGGAACAACACACACCGGGTCCTACTTGAGGGTGGAGGGTGGGAAGAGGGAGAAAATCAGGAGACTAATGAGTACTAGGCCTAATACCTGGGTGACGAAATAATCTGTACAACAAACCCCCATAACACAAGTTTACCTATGTAAAAAACCTGCACATGTACCCCTGAACTTAAAATAAAAGTTTAAAAAAGTGTTGCCCTATCATTTTCATTTTTAGTATAACTACAGAAGAGTTCAAAGAGAATGATCGAATAAGCCAAGTTACTCCTCTCCAGCCCATCCTGGAAGAATTCCCAATGGAGGTGTCTGAAGTCCAAAATGAAATCTTCTTCATTACTCTCCTTCAATCAAGTGTTTGTTTGATACAGAGAATCTTCCGAAGTGCCTGATGTACCGCCTTGTTCCTCAGGGTATAGATCACAGGATTGAAGATAGGGGTGACCACAGTGTAGAGCAGAGAGAAGACCTTGGAGAGGTGCTGGGAGTGGACAGCAGAGGGTGCAACGTATAAGATCATGAGCGTTCCATAGAATGTGGTCACTACAGCTAGGTGGGAGGAGCATGTGGAGAAAGCCTTTCTCCTGCTTGCCCCAGTAGGAACTCTCAGCACTGCCACCACAATTCTGCCATAAGATGTCAGAATCAGTCCAAAGGGAATAGTGAGGCAGAACACAGACAGAATGAGAGTTGTCACCTGAGCCACTCTGGGATCCGAGCAAGCCAGGCCCACTAAAGGCATAAAGTCACAGTAAAACTGGTCAATGTGGTTGGGGCCACAGAACCTCAGCTGGGCCACCAGGGCCACAACCAGTCCATCTACCATAAATCCAGAGAGCCAGGTTGTGACCACCAACCCCATGCACCATCTGGGCCCCATCAGGAGTGGGTAGTGGAGTGGGTAGCAAATTGCCAGGTAGCGATCATATGCCATGACAGCTAACAGTAAGCATTCAGCTGTGGCTAGAGAGCCAAAGATAAAGAACTGGAGCAAGCAACCAGCCACAGAGATGGTTGCTTCTTGCAGGAAGCCCTCCAGCATTTTTGGCATCACTGCGGATGTGTAGAGAATCTCCAGGAAGGACAGATTAACCAAAAAAATATACATGGGTTTGTGGAGCCTCTGGGAGCTAACCACTGCTACAATAATCAGCATATTCCCTATGATGATGAAGACATAGACAGCAGTGAATACAATAAAGAACAAGAAATGCAGCTCAGGGATGTCATAGAAGCCAAGGAGGACAAATTCAGTAATAGTTTCGTTTCCTGTGGGGACAATTTCCATGTCGATCATCCAAGTTTCTGCTTGGCAATAATTGGGGGAGAAATTTTAGCGTGTCTCTGTATCTTCTATACCAAGCCTAAGGTTATTAGAGCTAAAACAAAACAAAGCAAAAAAGACAAAAATGAGTCTCTAAAACAAGAATCGCTCACACAAGTCTTCAACTATCCCCCTTCTTAGTTGTCATTCCTTCCCCAACTCTCACCTTCCCTGCCTTCCTTAATTGTGCGTATTCTTTAAGGCTCAAAAGAATTTATCCAAATTCATAATTTTAGTCTTTCAAAGACCTTTACCCCATTAATTCAATCTACTACCTCTATCACATAATCAGCTCTATTATTCTTATCTATATAGTCAGCCACAGCCTTCTTCTTGTGCACCAGTGTAATATTCTCCAAATGTGTGATAGAGAGACATGGCCCACAACCACAAATTCTTTTATTTTCCTCAACCTCAACCAATTCCTCTGTGAGTGGTTTGAGAATTCTGTCTAATTCCCATGGTCACTATCTCATTCTTCTCATTATCTCAAGCCCCTCTTTAATTCCCCATCTCCCAATCAGTGATATCTTACCAACTGTTCCTTGGATAATTCTTATATATTCTCCACTTTTTGCCTTCCTTTAAATAGTAATTTCTTCAAGTCATTCAGGAGGTGGTAGTGAAAATGTGATAAATGGTAATAGAGAAGGAAGTCAGTGCTGTGGGAGCAGAGAAGGACCAAACCCAGGCTAGGGTTGTGGGGCAGAAGGTATGGGGTCAAGGTCAGGGAAGGCTTTCTGAAGATAGAAGCGAGTAGGCTAAGTTTTGAAGGCCAATTAAGAGTTGGCCAGGCAAAAGACAGGAAACCAGACCAGGCAGAGCAACCCTGGCAGGAAAGTATATGTAAAAGCAAAGAGTTGTAATTGAGCATGACACTTCTAAATATCTAAAAATGGCTCTGCTGCACCTGCTGGAAGTTTTTCATATGCTATTCAAAGCAATGCATGTTTACTAACTGAAGACAATGAGAGAGAATACAGGGAATGATTAGAAACAGTTGAGAATGGTAGAGGAAAAAAAGCAGATATATAAATAAATATTATAAATACATAATATTAACAGAGTTACTTTCTAGAATATGGGATTAATAAAGATACATTATATTTATTATCACAAAAATGTAAGTTATCTTTAACACAAACAGTCTAGAACATCAGTTGCCTAAGAGGTGAAAAACTAGATGCCTCAGGGAGCACGGTGCTGGGAGCCTTCACAGCATACTGTTTTGTAGTTTTGCCTAAGATCAAATCTGCCTTTTGAATGGAATCCCATTTTCCATACCTCTGCTCATTGCTAATGTTAAACCCTCAAAGACCCAGCTTAAGACTCATCTCTACCAAGAATCGCCCTTGACTAATGGAGCCCTTTATTTCTCTCCCAATCATGTACTAAGGATCTGGTGTTCAGAAGATATTACATCTGTTTCTGAGGAAAGTGGGCCAAACAAAACTGGTTCATACTCTTAAGGAGCTTACACTGTTGTGTGACAGATGGACATATCAACAGAAAATTGCAATACACCAAAAGAGCGTTAATGAATTCAACCTGAAAGAAATAGTACTGGGAAGAAATGATGCTGAACTGACTAGTGATTGAAGTGGAAAATGGAAAGAATGGAGGTGAGGGCATTTCAGGTAAAAGGAAAACCATGAGTACACACTGAGGCAAGAAATAACATTGGCTGTGAGGAGGAGAAAGAGGTAGCAGGGGGTAAGTGCCAAGGGTAGCTCAAAAAATCCCCTCGATTCTGAAGGAGCATTAGGATTGGGGTGAAGAATGGGGGAAGATATGGAGAGAAAGGATCAGAGTCTGGGGACCTTGCTTGTCACAAGAAGGAACTAGAGCTTCATTCTATAGGCAGCAAGGCACATCTGAAGGCTTTTAAACAATAAGGTGGTATGTTTCAAGCCAAATTTAAATAGTATTATATAAGCTAGATCCAAGGTAACAAGAGTGAAAGAAAGGATGGCCCCACCCATCTGATACCTAATGTGGAAATACATGCTGCCTTGAATTGATCATCAATTATCTTATGGTATGCACTTTCTCTTTCCCAAAAGACTAAAAGTTCATTTAGCACAGGATTTAAATTTTTATAACTGCTACTGTACCCAAAAGTCTTACAAAAAGATAAAATCTCAATTAATACTTAATGTTTAACACCATATCTTCCTTAACCTAAACCCATATGAATTGATCAGAGAAGAATTCTGTTCTTCATAGACTACAAAATGCCACAGGTTCTGTTATTGCCCTCCAACTCCTGTCTCTAAAGCTATTCTCTTACCCTTTGCACCCATCTGCATTTCCTTGTGAGTGAATTTGGCACTCCCTATGTGGGCCATCTTTAACTCTAGATTATTTTATCTGGTCCAAACTCAATCTGAGGCTTGGAGTCTTTCTATAGCATTCCTGCCCAGGAGAGAAGTGAGCATGTAAATCAGGCAAGAACACCTCTAATAATAAATAGCTTATGACCACTACCTCCCTTGGAAATCAAGACTATCATTGGATCATATTGACTCTTAGCAGTTTGTTCCTTTTATGAGCCAAGATTTGGCTTCCTGTAGTTTCCACTCATTCATCCTCCAGTTAATAAGTTTTTAAAAAATCCTTCTTTTAGATGACAGCCTTTCAGCTGGTGGAAATCAGGAGGAAGTATAATAGAGAACAAGATATTAAGGACAAACATAAGTTTCATGATTTTGTTATCAAACTGACATGTGTCCATTCCAATCCATTTATAATCTGTACCTATTCCAATCCATTCCATAAAAGAAACATTCTATCATTCCTCTTATTCCAGTCATCCTAGAGATTCTATTTCCAGTAACGCAGACTGAGGACAAGAGAAATTTAGGGAAATCAAAGGAAAGAAAGTTCTATTGACTTCTGAACATGAGAGGATAAAGAGGGCAGCAGTCAGAGGCCTGCATACCCAGGTGGCAATCTGTAGGCACCACAAAGGCTCCAGTCTTTGCAAATCCCAGCCTTCCCACCCAATATGGGAAGAGAGAGAACACATTAAAATATCCTCAGGCATCATTTACTTTCAGTCCAGAGATGTGATTTGAAAATAACAGCCTAGATGGGAATGAAAGCAAAGAGTGAATTATAAATATTATGGGCATCTTAGGGTATTAAGTTGTTTGCAAATGAGGCCAGGTGAAAAATGTCTGCCTTCTATCCCCAAAGTGAATTCATAATTTAAATGATTGTACGTGTGGAGGGGAAAAGGAGTGTCATAGAGCCTACAAACAGAGTGTGTGGAACTATAATTGATTTCCTCTCCATAACCAAAACGTTCTTTGGAGTGTTTAAAATTTCCCGCAAGTGAGAAGTATTTTCATACAAAAAAGACACATCATCCTGGATTTTCAGAATACCACATTCCCAACTCTATTGTTCAAATAATGAGGGAGTGGGAAGAAAGAGGAAGTAAAGAGAAAGTAGTGGGATGTGAGGACTTAAATTACTAATCATCCGGGAAATACAAATTAAAACCACAATGAGATACCATCTTAAACCAGTCAGAATGACTACTGTTAAAAGTAAAAAACCGCCAGGCGCGGTGGCTCACGCCTGTAATCCCAGCACTTTGGGAGGCCGAGGTGGACGGATCACGAGGTCAAGAGATCAAGACCATCCTGGCTAACACGGTGAAACCCCGTCTCTACTAAAAATACAAAAAATTAGCGGGGCATGGTGGCAGACACTTGTAGTCCCAGCTACTCGGGAGGCTGAGGCAGGAGAAAGGCAGAGTTTGCAGTGAGCTGAGATGGCGCCACTGCACTCCAGCCTGGGTGACAGAGCAAGACTCCATCTCAAAAACAAACAAACAAAAAAAGTAAAAAACCAACAGATTTTAGTGAAGATGCTGCGAAAAGAGAATGCTTATACACTGGTGGTGAAAATAAAAATTAGTACAACCTTTATGGAAAACATTGGAGATTTCTCAAATAACTAAAAATAGAACTACCATTCGATCCAATAATCTCACTACTGGGTATCTTCTCAATGGAAAAGAAATTATTATATCAAAAAGATACCTGCACTCATATGTTTATCACGGCACTACTCACAATAGCAAAGATATGGAATCGATCTAAGTGTCTATTAAGAGACGACTGGATAAAGAAAATGTGGCTTTTGTGTGTACATATACCATGGAATACTACTCAGCCATAAAAAAAAATGAAAGCATGTCTTTTGCAGCAACATGAATGGAGCTAGAGGCTATTATTTTAAGTGAAATATCTTAGAAACAGAAAGTCAAATATTGCATATTCTCACTTATAAGTGGGAGCTAAATAATGTGTGCACGTGAACACAGAATTCAGAATAATAGACATTGGAGACTTGGAAAAGTGAGGTGGGAAGAGGTGAGGATGAGAAATTACCTAATGGGTATAATACACACTATCTGGGTGATGGTTACACTAAAAGCCCAGACTTAACCACTACACAATATAATCATGTAACAAAACTGCACTTGTACCCCTAAATCTGTAAAAGTAGATATGAAAAGAAGAGAAATGGGAAAAACACAGCAACAGTAGGATATATGAGAGGCTGTTATTCCCTTAAAGACAGAGGGGAATCAGGGAATAAAGGAAGTTGATGAATTTAGGGTTGAAAACTCCAAGCAGTAGAGCTGAATTTGGAATTGGAAAATTCAAAAAACTGCAGGAAGAGTTTGAAATCAACATGAATTTCACCATACTAACTGGTAGAGAAGTGAGAATAGTGCAAAATGCCTGTCTGTTGTCTAAAGAACAATCAGTCACACACTCAATTCTAAGTAAAAACCATAACCCTCATTCACCCCAGACTCTGAGATAGCATAGAGTCCTTAATTAAAACTAGCAATTCAAAGAATATTCCAGGAAAAACTAGTTTAAAATACATATACAAAACTGTACATTTTAATTCATCTTTAGGAATTAAAAAAAAATTATTCTCATATATTTTGAAATGTCTGCTAAACAAACATGTTATCTTTATAAGCAGAAAACAAAAAAAATTCAGTTTGATTTTTTAATCTGTTAATTCTCCTCAAGTCTCTTCAGTAATTACTCCATAATAAAACATTAAAATATACTTAAAAGGTTTTAAAAGAAAACAGTAGAATTTTAAGCATATCCCAGTTTTGTCAAGCCGTGGGATAGCAGCAGGAAAACTGTCCACCACGAAAACATTAGTATGAGGGTGTCTCGCTTCTGAAGCGTGGGGAGCATGAATATCTACTGTTCCCCATCTCTGAAAGAGAAGAGAGAATTTAAAAAATAAGTTAGTATGTATCCAGAAGGATTAGAAATCAACCTTTTAAAAAATCCAATGGAGAAAATAGCAGCACTGGAATTCTAGAGAAATAACGGCGGGACTTCTTGAAATGATTTTTAATAAAAGACTTTTTGACTCTCTGGGTTAATTGAAAATTACTACTGATTACAGGATAAACAGCTATAAAATCCAGCCATTTAACTTTTTTAAAGAATCTGTGAACTAAGATGTAAAGAATTATACAAAAATAAACACACCCAAAATAGCGACCCTGTTCTCTAAAGACAGGATTGTGAGGAGACTATCTGCTAAGATTTGCTGAAGACTTCAGAATGTTGTAATTTCCTACCTTCAGCTCCCTCCCTGCTTGAGCTCAATCTGAAGTGTTACCCTCCACTCCTGAGCCATTTTCTCTTCCACCCTCCATTCCCTTTTCTAGCTCTCAGACTATTCTGTCCCCTCATCACAGTCCTTTCCCTCTATCACGTGGGAAGGCAGGCAATTGCTAAAAAGGGAGAGGCCCCTGAGAACCAATTACATGTTTACTGGAGAGCAGCTTTAAATGAGCAAGACATAGCAGGCCCCCAAGGAAACTGTGTTTTTCAAAGGCAGTTTCCTGAACGGTTGGCTTGACCATAAATGGAGCAGAAACCAAAAGAGCCAAATGGAGCCCACCTTTCCATCCCCTTGGAGACAAATGCTCTCCATTTCACCAACCATCTCAAGCCCCAATTCCTAGTCTCTTCTCCATAACTCACCTAAAAATTCTAATTTCTCTGCAACATCCCTAAATTCCCCATTACCAACAGTGGTCCTCCCAGGAGCCTGCTCTGAACTTTCATTCTCCAATTTACAGCCTCCAAATTGCCCTCTTACCATCCCAGGCAATTGTTTCAATAGGTACCACTCTTAGTAGGGGTGTTTTATATAGGTAAGCAAAGTCTTGCCAATGCTGAGCCTGATTTAAGGAGAAGGAAGCTGGCACGATGTTACAAAATGAAGTTCAAATGGTTATGTAGTGTTTCAATATCCTTCCTGACCAAACTACTGTCTGACAACTATGTCTCCAACTACTCCCTTTTTTGAAGCTTCTACAGAAATCAGGCTGATACATTTATTTCTCATCCCTAGGAGTGTGTTGAAGGCACTTCTGTGTCATTTATCAAACTCAGACCCTTAATTCAGTTCCACTTTCTCCCTGACCAACAGAGAACACTTTTTCTCTGAACTACTCTGTCTACTGTCTGTAGCTCACAGTAAATGCCACCCTATTTTTTCTTGGCAGGCAGGAGGGGTTCTCTTAATCATTTATTTTTTTCATCAAACTGCAGCATATGCTAAAAGGAAAGTGTATGTGTCTTGGAAACAAAACTTTCAGAAAAATTTAGTATTTTTTAGTTAGCCTAAGTTATTATGATTTTTAATTGACAACTTAAAACTGTATATATTTATGATGTATAACATGATGTTTTGATATATGTATACATTATGGAATGACAAAATCAAGCTAATTTACATGAGCCATTACCTCACATACTTACCATGTTTTTGTGATGAGAGCACTCAAATCTACTCTTTTAGCAATTTTTACATATACAATTCTTTAACTACAGTCACGCTTTCATACTGAATTATCCCTCCTGCCTAACTGTAATTTTTGTAACCTTTGACCAATATTTTCTCAATTCTCTCCCTTTCTGCCAACCCCTGGTAACCACCATTCTACTCTCTGTTTCTGAGTTTGACTTTTTGATTTCATATATAAGGAAGATCATGCGGTATTTGTCTTTCTGTGCCTGACTTATTTCACTTAACATAAGGCCCTCTAGATTCATCCATGTTGTTGCAAACAACAGAATTTCCTTCTTTGAGGCTGAATAGTATTCACTATGCATATATACCACATTTTCTCTATCCATTCATCTGTTGATGGATGCTTAGGTTTACTCCATGTCTTGGTTACTGTGAATAATACTACAATGAACATGAAAGTGTAGATATCTCCTCAAGATACTAATCTTGATACATACACAGACAAGGGATTGCTGAGTCATATGATAATTCTATTTTTAATTTTTTCAGAATTTTTCAGAAACCTCCACAGTGTATTTAATGACTGTACTAATTTAGTCTTCCACCAAAAGTGTATAAGAGTTCTCCTTTTCCACATTCTCATCAACACTTATCTTTCATCTTTTCTATAACAGGCATTCTAACAAGTGTGAGGTGATATCTCATCATGAATTTAATTTGTATTTCCCTGATGACTAGTGAGGTTGAGCATTTTTTCACGTACCTGTTTGTCATTTGTATGTCTTCTTTAGAGAAATATCTATTCAGGTGCTTTGCTCGTTTTAAAATTGATTTATTTGTTTTCTTGTTATTGATTTGTTTGAATTCCTTATATAACTTGAATATTAGCCACTTCCGTGTATCATTTACAAATATTTTCTCTCAACCTGTGGGTTGTCTTTTCACTCTATTGTTTCCTTTGTTGTGGAGAAATGTTTTAATTTGATGCAATCCCATTTGTGGGATTAGCTGTGTCATAAATGATTAGTGAATAAGCAGAAATGCATAAATGGATGAATGGAAAAATAAAAATTGTCATTTGATTCATAATACCTGGCCTTCTGAAAATATATTAACACAATGTCCAGTTGAAAAGAAAGTTCCAAAGATTCCACCAGTAGACATGACTAGCAATAGATCTGACTTTCATTATTTGCGGATTCAGTATTTGCAAAATCACCTGCTCCCTAACATCTATTTTTAACCCCTAGATCAATACTCACAGCACCTTCGCAGTCATTCATGAACAAGTGCATGAACACAGTGACAAAAAATTTGAGACACACTGCATGCATCCTCACCTGATGCTGAACAAGGAAACGCTCTGTCCTCTTGTTTCAGCTATCGTACCGTCAACAAGTGTCCTTTTCATTATTTCACGATTTGCTGAATGCCTTATTTTTCACAGTTTTTGTTTGTTTTTTGGTGATTTCATAATTCTAAATAGCCCCAAATGTAGCACTGAAGTGCTGTCTGGTGCTCCTGAGCACAAAAAGGCTGCGATGGATCTTATGGAGAAAATGCATTTGCTAGATAAGCGCTGTTTGAGCATGTGTTATAAGGCTGTTGGCTGTGGATTCAAAGTTAATGATCAATGATATATCTTACATAAGATGTGTTTAAACAGAAACACACTTACAATAAGGTTATTTATTGATCAGGTGACAAAAATGTGACAAAAAACTCATAGGAATCTAACACTGCATCTTCCCTAAAGCAAGGAGAGATTTAGTATTTGCTCCTACAGGGTTCAAGGCAACTTTATAGAATGTAACTGCAGTGAATAATAACAATCAGCTGTGTCTGCATTTTAAAGATAAGAAATATGAGTCTCAGGAAAGTGAAGTGAATTGTACCAAGTTATAGAGTAGGTTAGTCATGGAGCCAGGATTAAAACCCTAGCCTAGTTCAGTGCTCTGTCTATACCTTCAGTTCTGAAAATGCAATAAGAAAAGATAAAATATGGAATTCAGTCCACCAGTGACCCACAATCCTCTTCTCTCGGTTCCTCTTTCCTCGCTCAAGATGGTGCTGCTCGCAAAGCGTTTTTGGCGTTGGGCAGCAGCAGCCGCTGCTTTCGAAAAGCACCAGCGCTCAGCGATTCCGATCCGGCCTTTAGTCACTGTTAGCAGCTCAGGTCTGCAATGGAGGTCACATCAACTCGACGCCTTGGGAACCCCTCCAGCCTACCAGCAGATCCCAAAGTCATTGGAAAGTATCACATGGCAGAGAGTGGGAACAGACAATTCAAGGCAGTTCTTAGCTGTTGCAAAGGCTCTCCAGGTATGGACACTGATAGAAAAGAGGACATGTTGGCATGGTCATGCAGGAGGAGGACTCCACACAGACCCAAAACAATGATTAAAAGATGTTGATACTTGGAAAATCATAAAAGCAATGGTTTCTTATGTGTAGCCCAAAGGCAGGCCAGATTTACGAGCTAGAATTGCCATTTCTCTGAGATTTTGGGGTGGTGCAAAGGTCATGAACATTGTGGCTCCCTTTGCGTTTAAGTATGCTGTAGACAGCCTCAACCAGATGTTGGGAAACTTGCTGAACCTGAGTGATGCACCAAATACAGTTGCAACCATGGCAACAGCAGTTCTGACTGGCTGTGGTGTATCAAGAGCCGGAGCTGCTGTTTTTAATGAAGATCGAAATGCAATATTTGGCAAGTTAGCCCAAAATTCAATCCGAAGAATAGCCAAAAATGTCTTTCTCCGTCTTCACAACCTGGATCTGGGTTTTCACCTGAGCAGACAGACTGGAGCTTTATCTAAGGCTATTGACAGAGGAACGAGGGGTATCAATTTTGTCCTGAGTACTTTGGTGTACCTGAGTGCTTTCTTCCTATCATGTTTGAAGTGATGCTTATTAGTGGTGTTTTTTATTACAAATGCAGTGCCCAATTTGCTTTGGTAACCCTCGGAACACTTGGTACATACACAGCATTCACAGTTGCAGTCACACAGTGGAGAACTAGATTTAGAATAGAAATGAACAAAGCAGATAATGATGCAGGTAATGCTGCTGTAGACTCACTGTTGAATTATGAAACTGTGAAGTATTTTAATAATGAAAGTTATGAAGCACAGAGATATGATGGATTTTTGAAGACATATGAGACTGCTTCATTGAAAAGTACCTCTACTCTGGCTATGCTGAACTTTGGTCAAAGTGCTATTTTCAGTGTCGGTTTAACAGCTATAATGATCCTCACCAGTCAGGAAATTGTGGCAGGTACCCTTACTGTTGGAAATCTAGTAATGGTAAATGGACTGCTTTTTCAGCTTTCATTAACCCTGAACTTTCTGGAAACTGTATACAGAGAGACTAGACAAGCACTCATAGATATGAACACCTTGTTTACTATACTCAAGGTAGACACCCGAATTAAAGACAAAGTGATGGCATCTCCCCTTCAGATCACACCACAGGTGATTTTTTTCTTTGAGGAAGTGATATGGTGTGTATTGAGTGGGGCCATTTGGCTTTGCTTCTGGGTGTCAATGGCAAAGACTCTTTGATTTCCTTGGTTATAGTCTGTGTGGCGGCTTTCTCAAAGGAGGTCATAGTTAGCAGCATGCAAGGTGGGTGAGTGGCTCATGGCCTCCTGGTTAGCTTGGGTGGTGTGGGCACTGATGGTGGCAGTAGTCAGAAAAAGCTTGCCTCCTTCCTGAGCACCATGCACTTGTGTCAGCAGGTGTTGTAAAGGGCTGTACAGGTTGACCTCCCAGACAGTAGGTGAGCTTGTAGGTGAGAGCGCTGTGGTAGTGGCAAGAGGGTTTATATCTGGTGATCTGTGCCTTCCTAGAAATAATGGTTTTCTGTTCTGATATTGTTTTTCATTTTTTCATGAAGTTATTTTTCAAATACATGGGATTTTCATAAATAATAATGTAATATAACTTGTACCAGTGCACTGCCAAGAGTGAGACAATGGCAGCAGTTTGTCCAGGTGGAGGCAATAAGGCATTGCCTGTAGATAATTTTAAAACAATAATAAAGCCAACTAAAGTTGCTCCGCTTTATAGTACACCTTTGCAGTCACTATTCTAAGTAATGTCAGTCACAACGTACTCCTCCCCACTTCATACACAAAAATCTTTTGTTGGTCTAAGTTACTATTCCTGCAGTTACCATTGTCTTTTAATAACGTATCTGTAATATTCAAATTAGCACATTTTTATTACTTAAACTTTAGTAAACATATTCTACCTGGAAGCTAATTCAAATAACTCTCTTAAATAGGTGGCATTGCACATTTCAGACTCAACTACCAGCTAAGCCACTTATTTTAACAATTAACAATTGTTGATTGGACAGTAAGAATTTGGAATCTCCAGCTCATTTCAGGACTTAGTTCATTTCTCTAACTTCTACAGTACTACTTATGTCCTACTTTGAAACAATAGATTATGAATAAACAATGACAGTATAGTGACTAATGATAGAAAAACAGAATTGACTTACTTCAATTCCATCTCTGTTGCCACTGGAGTTTTTATGTGTGTTTAAAGCTAAATTAGTAAAACAATTTGTGAGGTGTAATTTTTTGTATTTGGTAAGTACACATTTTAGTGTATATGTAAAATGAATATGAATATTTTCATTGAATATTTTATTGAAAAATATCTTTAAAGTTGAAGTTTAATTGTTCTTTGAATATTTATTAAACTAGAATATAATTATGCATTGCTAAAACAGACCAACATGTAGGTACAAGTTTAATAAAATTTTCAAATATCATTTCTTACTTTTTCCTTTTTTATTGTTGGCATGAATACATATTCAGAGTTTAATAAAAGAATATTTCACTATCTCTACTTCCTTTCTGATCATTATTATTATTAATTCCATTTCTTGATTTCTACTGAAAATAATTTTCTCACACAAAGAGGAGGCGTAAAATATCCATTCTGGGTGTCAAGTATGTTAGGCGCACCATCAGTTTGTTCAATCACCCGTCAGTTTTACTCTATATCAAAGGCAGTGTCCAAAAAGAGAATATAAACCAAAAACCAAACAAACTGAAGAACTGTTGCTACCAAGAAAACTTACAACACTTTAGATCAAGCTTGTCCAACCTGAGGCCTGTGGGCCACATGCTGCCCACGATGGCTTTGAATGCGGTGCAACGCAATTTAGAAACATCTTAAACCATTAAATTGTTTTTGCAATTTTGGTTTTTTTAGCTCATCTGCTATTGTTAGTGTTAGTGTATTTTATGGGTAACCCAAGACAATTCTTATTCTTCCAATGTGGGCGAGGGAAGCCAAGAGATGGGACACCACTGCTTCAGATAACTCACATAAT
The DNA here is from genome assembly GCF_003255815.1 of Theropithecus gelada. Classification (NCBI taxonomy): domain Eukaryota; kingdom Metazoa; phylum Chordata; class Mammalia; order Primates; family Cercopithecidae; genus Theropithecus; species Theropithecus gelada. The sequence continues at coordinate 32,294,145 of NC_037671.1, forward strand.
AAACCTGTTCCCTCTGTTAGCAAAAGTAAGATGTTCTTTTAAACAGTTCTTTCCACTGTCAAAGTGATGGAACTTTCGTGGTACACGGTAACCCAGATACCTTTTACAGAAGTCAGCAGTGTCTTAACAGAAAGTTAGGAATTTTCACTTAAACTATTACTATCTCATTATGCAAAATCTTTTTTTAAAATTATATACTTTTTATGGTGGTAAATAGGTAAAAAACAATTTGCCATTTTAATATGCTTAATTTAGTGGCATTAATTACATTCACCATGTCATGCAACCATCACCGCCTCCAAAAATTTTCAGCACACCAAACAGAAACTCTCTACCCATTAAGCAATAACTTTCAATTCCTCACTGTCTCTCGCCCCCGGTAATAAAGATCTACTTTCTCTCTGTGAATTTCTCTATTCTAGGTGTCTCATGTAAGTGGAATCATTTTTGTCCTTTTGTATCTGGCTTATTTCACTTAGCATAGTGTTTTAAATGTTTATCTATATTGCAGCATGTATCCGAGCTTCATTTGTTTGTGTGGCAGCCTATTTTGTCATTTTTTAATATGACTCCACAAAACTTTAACAATGAAAATGATTCTCTTTTTCCACATACTGATCAACAGACAATCCTCAGTAAGGAATACTGTAAAGCAATGTAGATATCAGAGTGACTAACGATGTTGTGTTACTGTTGGGTTGATGAATAACCACCAGTAGGATTGCCTGACAGTTGGCCAGCCTTGTCAATCAGCAGCAGCAACTCTAATAACTACTAAAATGTTTGAAGTAATGATAGTATGAATAATATTTTGAGATATCTGAAGTAACTCTGAGATATAAAAATTGTATATATTTCTTATTGGACACAAAATTACAGGTACTACTAACGCTACTACTGTTATTTGTTGCCAAATTCATGATTTAAAGAATCATTAAATTTAAAAAATTCAATAGTAAATAAAGATGTAATTTTCCCCATTCGAGTTCATGAACCCTTAGACCCAGGTTAAGAACCCAAGCCTTAGAGCAAGTTTTAAGAGGAAAGAGAACATTCCATGATTAACATGAATGGTCTTGATAATTTAACAAAATTGGCATCAAATTTCAAATTTGCCAGTTATTAACTATATGAATTTCCCCAAATGTGCTAATCTCAATTTCTTTCCTTTAAAATGGAGTTCCAGTAGTAATTTCTTAGGGCTCTTGGGAGAAGATATAAATGATGTAAAAGCTTGGAAAACATATAGCACATTCTGACACATAGAATCACTCATATATTAAGTATAATTATCTCTTTTGGTTGAAAAGTAGTGGGAAATACCGCAAAACAAGCTTTGAAAGAGGCTTATAGTGAGATTAGTTAATACAAAGACACCTCCACAGAAACTACAGTTTCAAACTACTATTTCAGAACAAAATGGTGAAGATGCTAAGCTAAGGCCTGGGAGGATGACGCGTCAGCTGCCAATTGCAGCTCACCACTGCCATTCTGTGGCAGCAGTCCAGCAATCGTTTCAACTTCCTGACAATGGAATCTACAGGTGTCAGTTTTGGGACCTGTTTTACTTTTAGCTTGTAGTACCTTTTGCAGTTAAAAAGTAAATAAATAAAAAAGATTGAATAATTAAAACTTATTTTAATTCAGTCTAGTAAATATACTAAAGCTAATTTGTGCATGCTAACCTTCGATCCTGGAAAGAAAAAAACTGAGGTACACATGTTCTCTTGCAAACATGTGTACAATTTTTTAAATACGGGTAAAGAAACATGTCTCAGTTTATATCACAGATGGATACTATCATAAAGAAAACAGGAAGTTTCTAGGATTAACAGGAATAGAGAAAAAGCTAATGTTAACTGAGCATTTACTCTTTGACAAATGCTTAGGATACTATTCATTCTTAATAAAATGTATTATTACACTTCACTTTTACAGTTGAGTTTAAGTAATTTCTCAAGGTTAAAGTTTCAGAGCAAAGATTTGAAGACAAATTTTGTTTAATTCCAAATAGTATGCACTTTTTACTATCCTGAGTTTCTCATCTAGTTTTCAAAAGACATCACAGCTAATGTCAAATGAATGCCCAGATGTTAGGGGTGTGAAAATAGCTAAGCTCTGGTTTTACTTAGCGCCTTACTCCTTCAAATACTCTTCAATCCCCTGAAATCTAGCTTTTGAGGAATCACTGATGGTTTATTAAACAAGAAATATTCCCAATTTCCCTGCTCTCTTGCCACTTCCTACTACAGTGGCTGAAAAGTCGTGTTGTCAATTCCCCAACCCCCTTGCAGTTAATAGTGGCTAATAAGGAAGAAGAGGAAGACTATTGGTGGATTCCTAGGAAAGCTTTGCTTCCATGGCATAAAATATTGAAGGAATGGGAAACTACACTTACCTCTTCTTCCTGACTTTAATGCAAACATGATAACTGTATGTAGCTGCAGAGGCATCTTATGATCATGAGACAAAAAGCATGAGGATAATATGCCAGCACGCCAAAGATAAGGATGCCATTATCAAGCACATGGAACTTCAGAGGCTTCATTGAGCAATTAGAAATACACAAAATACTAGATATTTTGTTATTTTAAGCTATTATTAGATTATCTACAACTTGCAACTGGAAGCATCTCTAACTAACAGATACCCCCTATTAATCCACTAAATAATTTCTCCCTTGGAACAGCATTGACCTACTTGCCAAATCCAATGGACGTTTCAGATGTTACAATTCTTTGCCCTTCTGCACTGCTCAATGAAGGACAAGTTGAGAACCTTTTTTCCAAGATTTGTCAGCCTTCTCAGGCTTGAAGGTCCTGTTTCCAGCCAATATGCCTACATTGCAGCTGAGGCTGAGCCAAAATGACTCACATGTTGTTTACTCTGATATAGCCTAAGTATGAAACTGAGACACTTATAAAACTAAAAATACAAAATTATGTGAAGTAAAATCATTGTCAGGCAGCCACTGTCCACAACCAGTACAGGTTCATGACAACTGCTAAATACACTTTTGATACAGAGGTGCCAATCTGTAAAGAGGAAGCATACATACAACAGATTGCAAATAAAGTACTGAACTGCCTCAACAAAGCCTGAGAACTGAGAGTGGAGGAAAATATGTAAATAAAACACAATAATGATCTTGTCTTTAGAGGGAGAGAATGAGGAAGTAAAGCATTCTGGAAATTTCACCTTCCTTTGAGGAGAAGCAGTAGGGGATAAAGCAACTGGATGGGGAAAACCGAGTGTTCTTTTGTTTTCATATAATGGTTGAGAAATGTGTTTATAAGTGATAGAGAAAGGACAGTAACCATTATCGAAGAGGAAAATACAGTGTAAATGTATAAGTAATCAGAAGATTTCGGGGAAAATAGTGACCTAATCAAATCAAGGTAAAAAGGAAAGTAAAAGGAAACCACAAAATAAAACATATAATAAATAAAAAATGAGACATAAGAAATAAAATTTAATGAAATAACTAAAACAGCTATTATGAATGAGCTGAATCATGCTAAATAGAGATTGAAGACTGTTTTTTTAAGTGTATTATTTTTAAAACTATGCATAGGAAATGTAATAAAAGAAGTATAAAATATAAAGAATAAAATACCAGGCAAATGCAGACAGAAAGACAGATGAAGTGATAACATTAATAACAAAAAAGTGGAATTTAAGTTTAAAAGCACTTATTGGCATAAGAAGTACATATGTTAACAAAATATCATTTAAAGCAAAAGGCTATTTTTTAAAGGCCATTATACTAAATAAACTATAAATATGATTAACATGGAAGAAAATGAAAAACACTCAGGGGCAGAAATGAAAAAGCAGTCATAAACCACATATTTGGAAAATAAGTATTACTATTGTTAAAATACTTACTGAATCTCTGAAAATATGTTTGAAAATATAGAGAAAATGGATAAATTTCTGGTGAAATGTGCTTGCAAAATTCGCAGAGTACCCAGAAAACTTAAATCCATTTCAACTAAAAAGATGAAGATCTGGGGGCACACCCAAGATGGCCGAATAGGAACAGCTCCAGCCTCCAGCTCCCAGTGTGAGCAACTCAGAAGATGGGTGATTTCCGCATTTTCAACTGAGGTACTGGGTTCATCTCACTGGGGCATGTCATGTTGGACAGTTGGCGCTAGTCCGCGAGTGCAGCCCGACCAGCAAGAGCTGAAGCAGGGTGAGGCACCACCTCACCTGGGAAGCACAAGGGGGAAGGGAATTCCTTTTCCTAGCCAAAGGAAATTGAGACATACAACATCTGGAAAATCGGATAACTCCCACCCTAATACTGCGCTTTACCAAGGGTCTTAGCAAATGGCACACCAGGAGATTATATCCCTTACCTGGCCAGAAGGTCCCATGTGCACGGAGCCTCCCTCATTGCTAGCACAGCAGTCGCAGATCTAACTGCAAGGCAGCAGTGAGGCTGGTGAGAGGCGCCTGCCATTGCTGAGGCTTAAGTAGGTAAACAAAGACCCTGGGAAGCTTGAATTGGGTGGAGCCCACCACAGCTCAAGGAGGCCTGCCTGCCTCTGTAGACTCCACCTCTGGGAACAGGGCATAGCTAAACAAAAAGCTGCAGAAACCTTAGCAAAGGTAAATGTCCCAGTCTGACAGCTTTGAAGAGAGCAGTGTATCTCCCAGCACGGAGGTTGAGATCTGAGAATGGACAGACTGCCTGCTCAAGTGGGTCCCTGACTGCCAAGTAGCCTAACTGGGAGACATCCCCCACTAGGTGCAGACCAACACCTCGCACCTCACATGGCTGGGTGCACCTCTGAGACAAAGTTTGCAGAGCAAGAATCAGACAGCAACACTCGCTGTTCAGCAATATTCTATCTTCTGCAACCTCTGCTGCGGATACCCAGGCAAACAGGGTCTGGAGTGGACCTCAGGCAAACTCCAACAGACCTGCAGCTGAGGGTCCTGACTGTTAGAAGGAAAACTAACAAACAGAAAGTACACCCACACCAAAACCCCATCAATATGTCACCATCACCAAAGACCAAAGGCAGAGAAAACCACAAAGATGGGGAAAAAGTAGTGCAGAAAAGCTGGAGATTCAAAAATTCAGAGAACATCTCCCCCTCCAAAGGAACGCAGCTCATCACCAGCAATGGAACAAAGCTGGATGGAGAATGACTTTGACGAGTTGAGAGAAGACAGCTTCAGTCGATCAAACTTCTCAGAGCTAAAGAAGGAACTATGTAACCAGCACAAAGAAACTAAAAACCTTGAAAAAAGACTTGACAAATGGCTAACTAGAATAACCAATGTAGAGAAGTCCTTAAAAGAACAGATAGAGATGAAAACCATAACACGAGAACTACGTGACAAATGCACAAGCTTCAGTAACTGACTCGATCAACTGGAAGACAGAGTATCAGGGATTGAAGATCAAATGAATGAAATGAAGTGAGAAGAGAAGTGCAGAGAAAAAAGAGTAAAAAGAAATGAACAAAGCCTCCAAGAAATATGGGATTATGTGAAAAGACCAAATCTATGTCTGATTGGTGTGCCTGAAAGTGAC